>NC_041367.1:21262963-21282963 GCF_900634415.1 Cottoperca gobio | reverse complement strand
CACTGCCACCAGGAAGCTGAGACAAACATGCAGCTTCTGCCACAAACTAACGTACACGGACTACAACTCTCGCTTAACATTAACACAGATGGATCAGCCCCACCTGAAGATTATAAGACGGTTTTTAAAATCTTTTTATGGAGCAGCAATCAGAATGTTTTTACATCCAGATGGTTTAAAAAGTATTTTGTTGATTCTGGAAATATCTTCAGAACAGAAATTGTGTTGTGTCTCCACATTCAGATTTTTTAAAGATCATCAGGTATTTATTTATTTTTAAAACAGATGCTCAGCTCTGAGATTGAAATGTAATGTTAACACAGGAGAGCAGCTACATGCTAATGACTTGACTGACACAACGTGAGGATGAAGTGACACATTGCTCACCATGGTCAGGTAGGTGTAGTCGGTGGCTTTGCTCAGCCCCAGTTTCTTCTTCTCCTCTGCAGTCATGCCCTTCAGCATGCAATAGAAGACGTGGTAGTTCCTCTCATCGTGGGCCTGCAGAGAGAGGGGATGGAAATAAATGTTGCATCATAGCATCAAATAAAACATAACATTATCATGTTACAGCCGCACAGAGAAAACAGAGAAATTACTATTTGAATGAAAAAAGTAAATAAGAAAATTATATATAAAAAGCAATATACAATATTTACAATAAAATACCTTAGAGTCATGTGGTGTAACCAACAGCAGTGTATATAGGTATGCATAATACCTAATAATATATTAAGGTATAAAGTGTTATGTATATGTGCAGCATACGTCATATGCACACACACACTATAACGGAATAATACATTGCTATGAAATACATAAAATATGCATATTAGAAAATAATATTAAAATATAACAATCACAATATTGCAGTAATATGGTGATTGTTATATCGTGATATAAGAAATATAATTCAATGTAAAATAAATAGTTCTGTTATAATAATGTTATCTTACTACTACATCCTTGTATCCCATTTACTTTTATTATTATTATTATTATTATTATTATTATTATTATTATTATTATTATTATTATTAGCATCAGGTATACAAAGAGACAAATTGTGCACACATACTTGACCAATAAAGCTGATTGTGATTATTATCAGGCTATTATGTGTATATATAGATATCTAGATATTGCTGTTGGGGAAAACAATTAATGATTCTTTATTTGATCACCTAACAGCTAAAACTTCCTCTTTTATTACTTTGTACTGAAAGATTATTGAAATCCTCACAGTGTTTCTTTGTGTGCACAAATGAACACTAACCATAGCAGGTTAACTTTAGTGTGATAATGTTAATTTCTAAGAGGAGATACCTTTGATTGTTTTTGTTTTTGGGGGCACGAGATGGACCAGACATCGCCCCTACAGTGACTACACAATAGCTTCTACATTTAAACTGAAAAATACGCTTTAAAAAGTAGTTTGTTTTGTCCAAATGTTTTGGTTATTGAAATGCCAGACAAATCGTAGTTTTTTATTTTGCAGAAAATCAATGAAGAGTTAAAAGTTTGAGCAGGTTCACAAGTGTTATCATCGTGTGCCGTACCTGTCGACAGACTCTGGATTTCTCCAGCAGGTATTGCTCTATCTTGGCTCCCTCTATGGCTCCTCTCTTGTTGAAATGGATGTCGATGTATTTCCCAAAACGAGACGAGTTGTCATTGCGGATCGTTTTAGCGTTGCCAAAGGCTGGAAGAGAAACAATAGGAGCCAGGGATGATGATGGTTTCATATGGACACATGGATAACTCTGTATTTGTGTACTTTTGTGCATAGTTGTGTGTTTTTATGAGGTTTCACATGTAAGAACATTTTCAAGGAAACGTCGTAAAATAGTCGTAAAAAAAAGCCAGGGAACTAGTGGGACGCTCTAAAAATAAAGCAAATGCACCATCAACGAGGTAGGGATCATTTCATTGGTCAACACTAAACCTGCCGTTCTATTGGTTGGGGACTTTTGACAGAGTTATTGCACAGAAATCCAAGAGCAGAGGATAAATCTGAGAGCAGCATGCAGTTTGAGGAGAAGCAGAACAAATCTAAGCACAATCAGGGGCTATGTGCGTGTGAGGGCATGGTTTTGAGAGAAAGCATTACAACATTTAAACATGAATTCATGAAGGCATGCCTTCAAATAAAAAAACACGCTCTTGAATAAAGATAGTAAAAAAAGCCATAGTGTATCTTTTATTATGTTCCATGACGGAGAACCTAAAGAGTTTGTTTTTCTTTTAGGTAAAGCATTCACACTGCTGGATTAGAGTGTGCAGAGAGAGAGAGGGATCTACAGCTATCAGACTTGTATCACCTGCTTAGACATAAAGTGCACCTGTAGTGTTGGGAAGGTTTTGAAATGTAATAGGTTACAGATAACTAGTAACACCAATACAAATGTAATAGGTAATGTAAATATTTTAATTAATTCATCAAAGTAATGTAACTAACTACATTTCAGAGCGGCTGTGGCTCAACGGTGTGACGTGCTGACGTGGTTTGAGAGGTCGCAAAGATTGTAAAAGCGTTATATAAATGTAGTCCATTACCGATTGTTTTAAATCGGGCCACTGCCAACTTGACAGCATTATCATTGCTAGTAAACAAGCTTCCTTCATCAAAAGGAAATTATTGTTGAATTTCCAGCAGTGAAAGACGTTCTTGTTTGACGACATGGTCAGCAGCAGCCTTGGCTTGGTCGGCTGGTCACAGTCATTGAGGTTGCTTAGAGCAATGTGCATTGATTTGACTGAATGGACCTGTCTGGACGTAGAGACAGCTCCTTGTAAAGGCCCTGTCACACATATCCGTATGAGAGAAACGTATGCAGGCGCATACGAACATTTGTCAGAGTCCAAATACGTCCAACTTTTCATCGGATCAGAAAAGTGAACATTTACAGATACGCATGTCTAACCTATTGATAGAGTATCACTTACTTATACAAAATGTATCAGACGAATGCATAACGTATACAAAAATATGACGTATACAAAATATCGGCAACACGCTGGTTTACGTTGATATAAGGTAAGGTATAAGTAGTATTCATTAAGAGCTCACTGTGTTACGCTGGTGTACGTAGATATAAGGTAAGGTATAAGTAGTGTTCGTTAAGAGCTCACTGTGTTACGCTGGTGTACGTTGATATAAGGTAAGGTATAAGTAGTATTCATTAAGAGCTCACTGTGTTACGCTGGTGTACGTTGATATAAGGTAAGGTATAAGTAGTATTCATTAAGAGCTCACTGTGTTACGCTGGTGTACGTAGATATAAGGTAAGGTATAAGTAGTATTCGTTAAGAGCTCACTGTGTTACGCTGTGTACGTAGATATAAGGTAAGGTATAAGTAGTATTCATTAAGAGCTCACTGTGTTACGCTGGTGTACGTAGATATAAGGTAAGGTATAAGTAGTATTCATTAAGAGCACGCTGTGTTACGCTGGTGTACGTTGATATAAGGTAAGGTATAAGTAGTATTCATTAAGAGCTCACTGTGTTACGCTGGTGTACGTTGATATAAGGTAAGGTATAAGTAGTATTCATTAAGAGCTCACTGTGTTACGCTGGTGTACGTAGATATAAGGTAAGGTATAAGTAGTATTCATTAAGAGCTCACTGTGTTACGCTGGTGTACGTTGATATAAGGTAAGGTATAAGTAGTATTCATTAAGAGCTCACTGTGTTACGCTGGTGTACGTAGATATAAGGTAAGGTATAAGTAGTATTCATTAAGAGCTCACTGTGTTACGCTGGTGTACGTAGATATAAGGTAAGGTATAAGTAGTATTCATTAAGAGCTCACTGTGTTACGCTGGTGTACGTAGATATAAGGTAAGGTATAAGTAGTATTCATTAAGAGCTCACTGTGTTACGCTGGTGTACGTTGATATAAGGTAAGGTATAAGTAGTATTCATTAAGAGCACGCTGTGTTACGCTGGTGTACGTTGATATAAGGTAAGGTATAAGTAGTATTCATTAAGAGCTCACTGTGTTACGCTGGTGTATGTTGATATAAGGTAAGGTATAAGTAGTATTCATTAAGAGCTCACTGTGTTACGCTGGTGTACGTTGATATAAGGTAAGGTATAAGTAGTATTCATTAAGAGCACGCTGTGTTACGCTGGTGTACGTTGATATAAGGTAAGGTATAAGTAGTATTCGTTAAGAGCTCACTGTGTTACGCTGGTGTACGTAGATATAAGGTAAGGTATAAGTAGTATTCATTAAGAGCTCACTGTGTTACGCTGGTGTACGTAGATATAAGGTAAGGTATAAGTAGTATTCATTAAGAGCTCACTGTGTTACGCTGGTGTACGTTGATAAGGTAAGTATAAGTAGTATTCATTAAGAGCTCACTGTGTTACGCTGGTGTACGTTGATATAAGGTAAGGTATAAGTAGTATTCATTAAGAGCTCACTGTGTTACGCTGGTGTACGTAGATATAAGGTAAGGTATAAGTAGTATTCGTTAAGAGCTCACTGTGTTACGCTGGTGTACGTTGATATAAGGTAAGGTATAAGTAGTATTCATTAAGAGCTCACTGTGTTACGCTGGTGTACGTTGATATAAGGTAAAGTAAGGTATAAGTAGTATTCATTAAGAGCTCACTGTGTTACGCTGGTGTACGTAGATATAAGGTAAGGTATAAGTAGTATTCATTAAGAGCTCACTGTGTTACGCTGGTGTACGTTGATATAAAGTAAGGTATAAGTAGTGTTCATTAAGAGCTCACTGTGTTACGCTGGTGTATGTTGATATAAAGTAAGGTATAAGTAGTGTTCATTAAGAGCTCACTGTGTTACGCTGGTGTACGTTGATATAAGGTAAGGTATAAGTAGTATTCATTAAGAGCTCACTGTGTTACGCTGGGGTACGTAGATATAAGGTAAGGTATAAGTAGTATTCATTAAGAGCTCACTGTGTTACGCTGGTGTACGTTGATATAAGGTAAGGTATAAGTAGTGTTCATTAAGAGCTCACTGTGTTACGCTGGTGTACGTAGATATAAGGTAAGGTATAAGTAGTATTCATTAAGAGCTCACTGTGTTACGCTGGTGTACGTTGATATAAGGTAAGGTATAAGTAGTGTTCATTAAGAGCTCACTGTGTTACGCTGGTGTACGTAGATATAAGGTAAGGTATAAGTAGTATTCGTTAAGAGCTCACTGTGTTACGCTGGGGTACGTTGATATAAGGTAAGGTATAAGTAGTATTCGTTAAGAGCTCACTGTGTTACGCTGGGGTACGTTGATATAAGGTAAGGTATAAGTAGTATTCATTAAGAGCTCACTGTGTTACGCTGGGGTACGTTGATATAAGGTAAGGTATAAGTAGTACCGGACGTACCCGACGTGTGCTTCATAAGATATGCAGACGTTACGTTAAGTTAGACATACGTGAATACGGAATACGTACGTGAATATTTACCTACGTAAATATAGTACGTGAATACCTACGTGACTACGTTAGTGGTACGTTATATATCGGCTACGTCAGCTGACGGTGAATCCTTCAGCCAATTAATCGATGACGAGTGGATACCCTATTCCTACCCTATGTTAAGCTTATACCTGACGACGGAGTAACGTATTAAACGTGTTTCTACAGTACAGCTAGCGTTCAGCATGTTAGCCGTTCTCCAGCATCAGCATGACGTGAACCAGATGGCACTTTTCCAGCTCCGTTGGCCAGACGCTCTACGTTTTAAATAAGTAAGTGATACGCTATCAATGTTTGACATACGTATAATAATTTGTTTTGTATTTGTTATGTATACGTCAGCTACAACACCGCTGTGGAAAAGTTGGACGTATTTGGACTCTGACACATTTTGAGTTAATTTTCATATACGCCGGCATGTTTCATACAGAACTGTGTAACAGGGCCGTATGTCTGGCGTGTTCGGCATATCGTCTGCGTCCTTCAAACAATCACAACTTACCCTTAATTTATATCAACGTATTGCCGATATATCGTATGGCCTGCGTTTTACGGAAATATACCAAAAGGCATTTCTTTTTGTCCAAAAGATGCAAAGCAACAGAATAAGTGTTATATTTTACATATTAGATTCTTTGCAAAAATAATATATTTGGATGTTATAAGACCTTAGTAATCACCAATATTTTGATTAGTCACTGTAATTTAATTATATATATATTTTTCTCAGTAGATGCAACAGATTACAATTACATTTATGTTGTACTTTAATTATGTAACTATTGTTTCTCTTGTTACATATTTATGCACATAGGACAAGAATATTTTATCCTCTTGTCCAGGAGTTCAACCTAACTTGAGTCTTTTTAAATGGCTGTTCTCACACAGAAGTCTAAGCCCTTTGAACGCACCGGGCAGAGCCACTCATCATGTCGTGAAAAGATTAAGTATTTCTTCTGAATAATGTATATTCAAGCATATACAGTTTACTGTGTGTGTGTGTGTGTGTGTGTGTGTGTGTGTGTGTGTGTGTGTGTGCGTGCGTGCGTGCGTGCGTGCGTGCGTGCGTGTGTGTGTGCGTGTGTGTGTGCGAGTGTGAGTGTGTGTGTTCCCACCTTCTAGTATAGGGTTTGCCTCCAGGACCTGCTGTTCTATCCAGGAGTGTTGCCCGCTGATTGCTGCCAGGAACTGAAGGATCAGTTTTGTGCTTTCGGTCTTCCCTGCTCCAGACTCACCACTAATACATTTCACACACACACACACACACACACACACACACACACACACACACACACACACACACACACTGTTTTTCCGAACAAAAGCCTTTCTTTGACAACAAACTAACTTTTTCTTTGCACCAGTGTTCAACACAAATCTCTATACTATGTAAGAACTTTGTCTTATAAATCAGGAAACAGAAAATATATATACTTGGTAAATATAGATATTACTGTTAAAAGGAAATAACTATTTAAACAATATATTGCCAGACCAAGCACTATGGACCAACTATCAGTACATGACTTTTTGACTATTATTTATTAATTCAGATTTTGGTTGGTAGATTTGAAAAATATGATGCCCGAGGTTTATTTAAATCCTCTCACCTTTCTGAGCAGTGTGTTAATGTGCACCGCCAGTGTGTGTGATAATGTCACTGGAGTTTTCTAATGTCACTCTGAGGTCATTGTGCAAATCAGATACAGTGAAAGTAACCACAAGCAGAATTGAAATGTAAGCTTCAGTTTGATTTGTGTTATCAGTGTCTCTTTCAGTCTGGGGGTCTGGCTCTTTTGTAGGAGGAGTGAGGGGCTTTAATGTGTCGCTGTCCAGGGCACAACTGCCTTATAATCACTTAATGAGTGTTGCGTGTTGGAGGTACTTTATCATAATCAAAAGCATTTGGCAAATCAAAATGCACAGTAATCCATCCAATAGGTGGCGAGATATTTCACTCTGGACCAAAGTTTTGAACCAACAGACATTGTGGATAAAACTCAGACCTTCTAGCTGCAGTCTGAACTCTTTCCTACCTGATGATACAGCACTGGTCGCGATTGTTCCTCTGCATGTTGAAGTAACAGTTGTCAGCAATGGCAAAGATGTGGGGGGGCATTTCGCCAATCTTCTTGTTGGTGTAGAGGCGGATCTGGTCCGCCGTGTAGATGGGCAGCAGCTGGTAGGGGTTGACGGCCACCAGAATAGAGCCGGTGTATGTCTGCACACAGAGAGGAAAGATTCATTACGGCTTTTTAAAGGAAAACCTCAGTCACAAAATGACAATTTGTATAGCAACTACTCACCCGTGTTATCTTGAATTCTTGAAGAAAATGTTATTTTTCTTGCATGCTTCCATGGTGAACGAAGAATCCAAAAACAGAGGAAAGTCATGATGTATTGAAGTAGACGGAGGCAGCATTTAAAAAAGGCAAAAATATTAAAACACCCGTGTACAAACTCTCACAAATCTCATGCAGTATAATCCAAGTCTCATTTATCCAGTCGTATGCTCACTACTTCCGAAACATACATTTTCACTAAAACGTTCCACATCAACAGTCTCATTCCTGCGTAGGCGGTGCTACACATCTGTACAAGTGTGGACGAGTCCTAAGTGTTTTAAATAGTTATACTGCACAAGTTGTGTGAGAGTTTGTAAACAGATATTTTTGATATAATTTTGCTGTTGTTAAATATTTCAATTCATCAAGACTTTTCTGCATTTTTGCCTTATTCGTTCATTGTGGAGGTATACGAGAAGAAATCTAAAAGTTTTGTTTGAAAATCCCAAAGTTTTGCTCTAAATGAGACTGGAGTTTTGAGGACTTTATGGTGCATTGCAGTTGTACTAGGAAGTTGGAATTCCTGAGTTCCCAATCAGAAATTGGAACGCCCCCTGAAGTCGATTTCCGACTCAGAAAGTCAGGAGAACCTCACGACCTCTAAATCTGAAAAGGCTGCACGGCACATTAAATAAGTGAAAGCCATAGTAATATACTGTTTAGTAGCACTTCTGTCATTGTTCCATCTTATTAAATCAGTCATGCACACAGTGTTGTCCAACTTCTATCTGTAGACATGTCGTTACAGTGTTTGTATGAGATAGAAATATTACGTAATGCGTTATCAAGGTTGCATCCAACTGGTATTTCTATGGCTAACAAAGCAATTATTTTTTCAATTTGTTAATGGAACTCAGTCAACTCGGGTGTGACATCATTCCCAGCCCCGAGTCCCGAACACACACCATTAAAACTCCCTCTTTCAATCAGATGTTGCCAAGTTGTCACTCTGATCGAGACTGGCCTATAGAGGCAGTGTCTTACATCTTTCAGTCCACAAGATTCAGCTCACCAAAAAACAAAGCTTTGGGATTTGTGAAGAAAACTTATGGATTTTCTTACAAATCTTTTGGATTTGCATCAATATATTTTTAATTACAATAAAACAATCTTTTTATTGCAGTGCTGATAGTTTTGCTCTCAAACTTATTCAGTTTATATATAGATAATAATAATAATAATAATAATAATAATAATAATAATAATAATAATAATAATAATAATAATAATAATAAAGACACTAAATACTACAATGTTGAGTGTACAGTATGTCACACTCAATGAGAGCAGTCACTTATCACAAAAATGAAGATGCAATGTTCATACAGAGCAAAACCAAGTAAACGGTGAGTTTCATTTCATATTGAGATGACACATCTGACTAAATTGTACACTACCGGCTTTTATTTACAAAATGTACTGCTAGCTTTTGTCACGTTTTTAAAGGAAACCCAGGATTGTGTATGAGACAGATCACTGCTAACATGAAACATTCAAAAAGTGCAACATTCATGCAGTTTACAGATACAGCTAAGCTACAGCAAAAGGTTTATTTGAGGCCTTGCAGGTTTTGCATTAAAGGTGTGCATTAAATACATGTATTAAGTGCGTTATTTCCATCTGAGGCGGTCTCTCTCTCCAGCCATGCTTGACGTGCAGGAGCTGACTTACCCTGCCACCACAGTTTGTCTTCAGAGGAAACAGGAAAAAAAGGGAAGAAGGAAGTGGGAGAGAGAAACATCTAAATGAAGAAGCAAGAAATTGAGGAGAGAGCAGAAAAACAGCTAACGACCGACGCATGAGGTTGGACTTGTGAAGTAACTCTGGGAGGGTGTTAGCCCTGCGTAAAGGTATAAAAGCTTTAGTAGGCCTTAAGGAGGCAAAAAGATAACGCAGCAGTGTTGGTGGGATTGTAATTATGAATGGACTAAGGTAAGACATTACTGTTATAGTTTATAAACCATTCAACATTTATATACTTTACTTTACTGTTTACATCTCTGTGTATACATATTTATTACTTCTCATTACACATTTCAATTTATATTCTCAAATTGTTGTATGTATGTTTGTTTGTATGTTTTTATGAAATGTTTTTTTTATTATTGTAAAGCGTCTTTGAGTATTTAGAAAAGCACTATATAAATGAATTGTATCATTATTTTTATTATATACATTTACTACATTCCTGTTTACATAAAAAAATTGCTTTAATCACCTGTATACCAAAAAATATATTTTATTTTATTCTATATTTTATATGTTGTCACAATGTCAGAGTTTTACTACAGGATTATTGTGGGCAAAAAAAACAAAAACAATGCCCGGCTGAACAACAGGCCTGGTATGAACAAGAATATATGAACAATAAATATGAATCTTACCGATCCAGTCAGTTACAGTAACAAATCACACAAACTGAAGTGCACAGTGATTATGGCTCTACCGCTCAAAACATATCGAGATAACTCAAAGCATCTTGTAGACATGTTGTCAACCATTCCTACTTCAGCTTCCTGGTTGTGGTCTGAGGTGCAGCATGTTTGCATAGACCAACTACACTGTACATTTACTACCACTTAACAACTTTACTGTCAATTTCTTCTCTGCTCTGTTCGCCAACAGCTGTCTGCTCTGAGCTCATCCACCATCGATCTCTCTCTCTCTCTTGCTCAACCACACACTCGCTACGCTACTCTTGTGTTGTGTTTCCATCGCATGGCTCGGCTCTGCTACCATGCAGTTAAAACATAGCAATACATAAACATGTGGATTACACTTTAACCCGGCCTTGGCCATATTTCATCGGTAGTACTGCGAGCACCAAAGCGTGTTTACTTCATCTACTCTCCTTCGCATAGATCACATGCGTGTGCGCATAAATGTTTTCATGAGCAGGTTATAGTTGTGAAGTATATCAGTATCCGTGTGCAGTAGTAGTATACGAACAGTAATGCGTTATACTCACATATATGAGTTTGTCTCTGTATCTGATGAGCAGGTTGCGGAGGATGCCAGCTTCGTTGAGGTCTCCCAGGCGGATCATATCCTCCACACCGTGGATGGAGGTGGGATGCATTGGCTTGATGTTGGTTGCATTCTGAGGGGAGATCCAGTGCTCCTGGTGGGGAAGAGGGAGGGAAGCAGGGTTATTATAGGAAAATGAAACTAAAACTAAAGCAGAAATCAGCAGTGAACATTTGTGTTAGTAAACTAAAACTAAATTAAGACGATCCTCTAAGAAACTAAACTAAACCAAAGCGTAACGGAAACTATGGTTAAAAAACTAATACAAATAAAATAACTTTTTGTAACAAAGAAGTGTTGCAGCACTTACATTTCCTTCATCATCCAGCACCTGGATCTGTCCTGAGTCGCAGAGTTTGACCACTGCACCGACCGGCACCTCAAACTCCCGACCGGTCTTCAAGTCCAACCAGACATAGTCGCCCTGGAAAGTAATGAAATACTAAGACCAAAACCAGGATTGTGATATGGATCATAATTTAGTCGAATTACCATCAGAGAAAGAATCAAAATTTGAAATGAATGTCAAAATAACAGAAATAAGGACGATTGCATGAGTAATCAGAACCATAAAGTAACCATGTCTTTATTCAAGCATAGAGGTTGATCAGCCCCATGATTAGAATACAATCAATATTAAATAACTGAATCATAACCATTTTCACACTGCACCTAGACCAGGCTTACTGCAGTGTGGACACATGAGAAACCTCTTAACCCAAGCAGACTGTGGGTTAAATAAGCCCTCATATCATCTTACTCTTTATTTCCTTTACTTGACTGAAGGTGTTACATTAAAGGGTAACTTCTGTATTTTTCAACCTGGACCCTATTGTCCCATGTTTTTTGGGGAAAACAATAAATAAATAAATAAAGTTGAAAATACCGAAGTTAACCTTGAAGACTCTGCAGGGTTAGTTAACTAAGTGCAGTCTGAAAAGGTGAAATCAACCCCAGATGATCTCCTGATCCAGGCAGACATTCCAGCTGGACTGGAAGCTTCTGGAAAGGTCAACACACAAAATGTGTACCAGGAATTTGTTGAGGTGGACAGGGAGGACATCTTACCAGCGGACAGTCGTGATGTAGGAGAGGAAAGAAGGGTTAGTACAGACATCTACTGCACACATCAGAAGCGTTTGCATAAACATTCCTGTCTAACTATGTAAAGTGACTCCCTCCAGGATGCAGGTAGTCGGTTACAATGGACTCCAACAGCAATCTTTTAAAACCCAGGTGGGGGTTAAACAAACAAAACTGCTGTTCTGAAGCTTTTTCCAAACATCTGGAGAAAATAAATCATGTTTCCGCTTTTTTTTTATAACCTTTCCCAAGTTTCCTTATCCTAATAAAAGATTGCACCCGGAAATGATTGTCTTTGCTTAATTTAAAAGGTAAAGCTAAATTCTAAAGAAAAACGTGTTGATTTACATACAAAACATTACGTTAGTATTTTTCTTGTCTTGTACAAAAACAGCAAGAACATTATGTAATTTCCAGCTGGGCAGGAAATAAAGTCAACAGGTTCGTAATCCATTTTATTGTGCAGTGGATGCAATATATTTTTAAACTAGATCCATAGAAAATATCTTCAAAACAGCAGTAAGTTTCTGGGGTTTCCTAAAGATGCAAATATACAAATGATTACTATGGGACTGTCTGTGACTTGAATGTAATACTGTAGTAAAGCATGAGAGGTTAAGACTTGGGGTTAGTCACCACAAGGTGCCTAAACACCTCTCAAGTCACACCTGCAGCATAGTGCACTTCTCAGCTGTCCATCTGTATGCTCTGAATCATCCAAACTCAGATTTTTTCTAAAACCTGCAAAAACAATGGCTAAGTACACAGCTTCTGTTTATCATTAACAGTTAGCTGTTTGCGTTTGTCGTTCACAGCCAACGCTATCTTTAAAAGGTACGTTAAACAAACACTTTCCAAAAAGGTTTTCAAAAAACATGTAGTGGAGTAAAAAGTACAATATTTGTTTCAGAATGGTGAGTAGAAGTATAAAGTAGCATTACTCAAGTAAAGTACAAGAAACACAATACAGGACGTTCAGTTTGAATAACAGATCCATGAGTTTGAAGGCTAATCAGATGCCAAAACACTGCAAAGTGGTTTATAATACTATATGAATACTACTATGAGACCGGGTTCTATTACTCTGGAAAGTTATCACAAGGGCAATCGTATTTCCACATAGAGATAAAGTCGGTCTGAAGACAGTCTGGAGGTGCTGGTAGGTACACTGTGTTACCTTTTACAGGTTCTCTGTCTTTATGCTGAGCTAAGTTAAACGGCTACTGGCTATATATATATATATATATATATATATATATATATATATATATATATATATATATAGCCTTATATTTAAAGGAAAGATATGAAAATGACATCAAGCATCTTAAGAAGCTCTTCATAAGAATAAGCATATTGCCCAAAATGTGTAACTATTCCTTGGAGGAACAGTAGAGATATGCTTTGTGTTGCTCACAAACATGGCCACAAATTGTTGTCTTTGTGCCACAGTTTTTAATAACACACACGCACACGCATACACACACACACACACACACACACACACACATACACACACACACACACACACACACACACACACACACGTACGTTAAAAACTTAAACACAGTTTTCAGATATACAATTAGGATTTGTGACTCACAATGGATCCAAAACAGAAAACCACATTCTTGTGATTCATGAATAATTATTTTAACATACAGTTATGTCATTTAAAATAAGACAGCATCTCTCTCTCTCTCTCTCTCTCTCTCTCTCTCTCACACACACACACACACACACACACACACACACACACACACACACACACACACACACACACACACAATGCCACACACAAATATAATTCATATTTGATGCATGAAACAAGGGAACACACGCACATGTCTTAAGCAACACAAATCCCATATAAAGACATATAATTATGACTCATGAAACTTAAAACACTTTCACACATACGCACACTAACACACACACACACACTGAGTTGCATACCAGCAGCAGTGTGCTTTGTTTCATCACAGTGTTAACATTGCGTAGCAGCGCCCATTTGGCCAGATCCTTCTCATAAAGTTCCACATATTCCTGACGCTTGTACATCTTTGCGTGCACGGTACAAACTTGTACACTCTGACAATGATATCTGATGTGAGCAGACTTCTATCCAACACAGACATGGAAAAAAAATCCACAGGTGCAGGTGGAAAGGTGTGGAAATGGATCCGATGTTTGTATCATTTCTTCCTTACACACGCAGGTGAATGATTTTAATTCATCACAGATTAAATTCCAGCAGATCACACCTCTGTTTCTCTTCCCTGGGGTCATCTAAAAAAGTTGAAATGCTCTTTAAGTGATGAAGTCAAGAAAAACAGGTCCAATATGAAACATCTTACAACGGGTTAAACTTGCTGGTTTGTGACCTTCAGTCCCGTCTCTCTGTATATTTCTTGTCCACTTTGAGGATTTAAAAACAGCAACTAAAATCCAGCCTTCTGATCATTTTCAGATCACTTTGAAGTTTCCACTGCAGTAACATTTTGGGACAATCCTGCTCTCTCTCTCCCTCTCTCTCTATCACACTCACACTTTGTTAACCCAGCCCCCCATAACCTCCCCTGTCGCCCATGGCAACAACAAGTCACTTCCTCCTCAGTCCTGTGGTGTTGGATTTCTGAAGAGATAAAAACACTACAGTCTTACTGTCAATTCTGCAGGTAATGAACTGTGTTTAATGACTAAGAAAAAGTAAGGGCAATAGCCTAAGTCTATTTGTATACTACCTGTACTCCTGTAGTAACTGTACTTAAATACAATTTTGAAGTACTTGTACTTTACTTTAGTCTATCGCTTTTATGAAACTTTCTTCGGCTAGGGACCCAAAACAGGGGAGAAAGCTTCCCAAGGACCTCCCTATTCTATTTTCTTATGTTGTGTGTTTTATTTGTTGTTTTGATGGACAATTTAACATCAGGGAAGGAAAGCCGTTGAAAATGTGCCTGTTGGCTATAGCACATTTACAATGATGTTGATTACTGTGCATTGTCCCTGAAAATAAATGAAATAAAATAAAATGAATAAATTATCCTTACACCGATTAAACATATGCCAAGTCCATTTGTACTCTGAGATGCCATTGGAACTTTGTATTGTAATACTTATCAACCTGAATACTTCAAACCTGTTTCATAGTGATAAACAGAAACCCGTTTCAATTTGATCTGGTCTGCCACCATTGTGCCCCTGAGCAAGGCACTTAACCCTGAGCTGCTCCAGGGAGACTGTCCCTGTACTTAGTTCACTGGAAGTTGCTCTGGATAAGAGCGTCTGATGAATGACCTGTAATGTAAAAAATATATTCCGGGTGCTTTGTAATCAGATGTCGCTTTAGCTTGACTGATGGCTTTGTTTGCTCGCATGGCAAACGTTTGGTCCCCTGTCGCTCTTAAAACCATACTCAAAATAACTGTCTCCATATTATCTCAATTTAGCTAGTTTGGGCGTCACTAGTAATGTGGACCGAGTCAAATATTTCTCCTTGCTCGCCTGCTAGCTAGCTACCTAGTTTTATTAGTGCAAATGGCAGGCCCCCTTTGAGAATCACTGTTCTACTCCACTACATCTCAAATACAAATATTGTACTTTTTACTAAACTACATTTGTCTGTTTTAGTTACTCCACTGCCAGCAGGTTGTGTTTTTTATGCAAATGTCTCGACAACTGTTGGATGAATTGTTGTGAAATTTGGTACATACATTCATCGTCCCCTGAGGATGAACTGTAATATCTTTGACTGCCTCACCTGTGCTTTGTGTTCAGTACTGATTATCAAATGGGGGCGGCAGTAGCTCAGTCCGTAGGGAATTGGCTTGGGAACCGGAGTACGAGTCCACACTTCTAGTAAGGAGGACTGGAACTTTTAGAGGCGCCAGTTCTCTTTCTGAGCACGGCTGAGGTGCATTTTATAGGCACCGGACCCCCACACTGCTCCCCGAGTGCTGTATATATAAGAGCTGCCCATTTCCAAATGTTAACATGTTAACATACTAAATTAGCACAGAGAATAACATCAACATGCTAACCATTGTCATTGTGAGGATGCTAGCATTTAGCTTTGGTTCTGCGATGAACGTTTTTTGAGTGTGTGTTACATATATGTCAGTTTAATTAAGTAAATACTCCGTCTGGCAAACTGAGCCATCTGAACATTACACCACCAAGCACCTGTCACACACACACACACACACACACACACACACACACACACACACACACACACACACACACACACACACACACACACACACACACACACACAAACACACACACACACACACACACAGCCTGTAACAGAGCAAAGAGAGAGCGGGGCCAACGGCAAACTATCAGAAACCACATGTTGAATTATTTAACACAGAGGATCTGTTTGGTGTCTGTTTTTTATGTCTCCCCTTTTATATTTCTTCTTCTGTCTTTCTTTTTCTTCACCTCTTTCTCCCTCCTATACATGACAGCACATGTGCTGATGTGCAGGTTGATATAATTTAGATGAGCTTGGTAACTGATAGTCTTATCGAGACGACACTGAAGTCAAAGTGCTTTTCTATCGATTATTTGTTTTCTTAACTAATAACTTGTCAAATAAATTACAAAACTACAAATAAAACCAAAATATGTCTGCTTTAGGATGAATGAAAGGTAGCAAACCACTATTCAGCAACCATGTCCTGCAACTGGCCCAAATAATATGAGGATTTTGAAAGGAGTATGTATAGCATCATAAAGCAATACAGTTATGTTAGTTTGGATCTGACACATGACCTTTGTACTATACTCACTCTAATCTGGGGGATAAATCACAAACACTAAAAATAATGACAAAAAAAAGATGCAAGGGAGAAAAAGACGACTGGATAGGTTTGCTGTATAAAAATAAATAAATAAAAAGTTATTGACTAAGAGCTGATACTGTAAAAATGCAAACAATTGTTTCATGGCTCACTGGTTGACCTGCATTTTCCTCAAACAAACATTTAGCTGAGAGTGTCTTTCATGACAGCATTCTCCCATCATCAGTCTCACATTGAGAGGCTTTTTACACAAGTCATTTATAGATGAATCCCCAAGGTCAACTAACCAGACACGACAGCAAATGGAGACGGCCATGATAATTCATGACCCAGTAGAGTGGTTCATTTTCAGCTACCAGGCTTGAGGTTTGGTTTGGGGAAGCCATCATGCATTAAAGGTAAATGTTTTCTACGCATCGTTGCTGCAAAATACATAAATTCGCTTTATTTCTCCTTCAAAGCATTTGTTCTGAAAACCATGATGGCTGGTAGCCTAAGAGTTAGTTCACTGTAAGTCGCTCCGGACAAGAGCGTCTGCTAAACGACCTGTAATGTAATATAATATGTATGCTTTTGAAACGGGCCACTCTGTACTTTTATTTTTGGTACTTCAAGTATATTTTGATGCTGATATTTTTGTACTTTTACTTTAGTAACATTTTGAATGCAGGACTTTTACTTCTAACAGTATTTCTTCACTTATTACAGAACTTTATTAATCTCGAAGGAAATTATTGTGCCAGAGATTGCTCAAAAGTTAAGACATAAGGATAAAAAACACATTAGAGTAATACATATTAAGTGTATAAGAAGTAATACTAACACCAGTGCCTAAAATAATAACAGTAAAAGTAAGATAAATGTATATATATAGGGGTGCTGTGGTAGGGGAAACACTGATGTATCAGAATACTTGTTACACCACTGCCCTGAAACTCTTAACTCTCTAAATCCATGCTGCTAAACATAAAGATTTTTCCCAGCAGCTGCAGTATATTTTATACATCACACAGGACAGAATCTAAGAAAAGGACTTCAACCGTGACTACTGCTATAATCTCACACACACCGTGCTTTGTACCAACATGACTGAGACAAGCCACAGCGTCAGTGTGGTGTTAGCAGGACAGCAGTGATGTAATGTTCATGCTGCCTGCGGTGGGTGGGTGAGTGTTCTCATCATCTCTTTCTTCAGGTAAATAATTCAGGCCAGACATGAGCCGGGTATTCACTTACGCCTGCTCATGTCACTCCTGTGTGGAAAGGTAACAAACCACCTAGAGGACAGATAGAACAAGTGGTTTAGGTTTGAGACGCCTTCCATAAACCACAACCTCCCCATCTCTCCATCGCCCTAACTCCCTGTAATACATCTATTATCACTAATAAAGGCATACAACATTTTCATATATATTTAACATTTCCACTAATGATAAATGAATATCCTGAACATATTCTCAAACCTGGGGAAAGAGGCAACAACACTGATGTAACATGTTTTTTTTAATTGATATGGTGAACATGTTAGCAAACAGTTACCTATTTACACATTCTGCAAATATTAAACAACATTATCATTGGTCAATGGCCCCATGGAGATTATAAATTCTATATTCACTCTTTCTGTAGCTCTGTTTTTGGTCAACCAACTCCTGAGAGAACTAGCTGTCTCTACAGCTGCTAAATGCTCCACTATGTTCACCAGCTAGTCTCTAACTGTGTCTGTCTGTTGTTTGCTGCCGAGCAGGAAGTGGACAGTGGCTTACTGGGGCCGAAAACAACACTATGAGAACGTGAGAGTGAACTAAAACAGTGAAGTTGTGTGCCAGGAAACCAAAACTATGAGCTGAGAGTTGTAAATAAAGAGCCAGAGTCATGTGATCAATTCCATAAGAAAAATATTGCCACTTCAAAGATTTATTTTAAAAGTTATTATTATTACTATTTTTCCGGAGAGCTCTGTAACAAATGTCCCACCAGACATTTAATAAACACACAAATGGATATTCATTATCTGTAATTTCAGCTCAGTCTCTCTAACTGCAGCTTTGTAATATCTTGTTACCCTCAATGTGCACCAGGTTCACTACAAGTTATACAAACTCCCTCCAAGATGTGTAAGTGTGCACTGCAGACGGCACACTATCTGGTGAGAGGTCTTCTTCAGGTACGGGTCTGCCATCTGCTGGTGTTTATGAAACTTTTTGTTTGACTTGCAGTTACACTTTTTGTAGCAGTGTGTTGTTCCTTTGAAAATGAAAAAGACTCTGAAGGATCATTTAGACAATCACAGGACGCTGAGACTCAAATTAATCCAATTACTTTAGAGTTAGGAGCGTTTCAAGGCAGGCGGACAGAAGAGCGCTATTAAGAGGCCATATGATTGATAAAGGCACTTCCAGCTCAACTCATTTGCATTTAGATTGATCATTTAGATAAGTCAAAGGTCACAGGGTGAGATATAAAGACAAGCTGTTATTTGTCACTGAATAAACTCGCCCATAAAAAGACAGACAGACAGGCTCACCTTTCTGCTTCAGTGGACAATTAGCATTAACATTTACTCTCTATTAGGCCTCCACAAAGACGGCAAGTAGACACAGCAAGTAGACACAGCAAGTATGCTGGGAAAACATTATTATTAAAGAAATAGTCAGAGGTGGAAGAAGTATTCAGATTCTTTACTCCAGTAAAAGCAGTAATACTGCAATCAGCCAACAGAGCAGTCAAGTTAAAGAAGAAGTAATTGTGTTTGTTCTTATGTCCTGTATGGGCTAATATTGCTGATTGTTCACACTATCTCTCTCTCTGACACATACACACACACACACACACACACACACACACACACACACACACACACACACACACACACACACACACACACACACACACAGAGCAGTTCTCTTTGTGGTTGTCCAGTAAATGAGAGAGAGAGCAGCTGAATGAATGAATGAACTGAATACCAGCTGTCCATCGCAGTGGAATTTAACACGGCACTGAACACAGCAGAGACAGAAAACAATCACTAAACAAAACAGATAAACAGATGAACAGCAAACAAACAGACTTTGTGGGAATATAAAAATGTCTTCTAAACTAATTTAAAATTACAGTTAGCATCATCACTTGGCACAACATCTGCAACCAGTATAAACTCACGCTGTGTCCCCTGAAGCATGGGGCCGGTTAAGAAATCATTGATATTTATGAACTAAACAAAAGTTTTCATTGTATTGTTTCATGTAACCCTATGCATAGTTGTTTGAGATAAAGCTGAAA
>NC_041367.1:21247963-21257963 GCF_900634415.1 Cottoperca gobio | reverse complement strand
GGCATGCTTGAGCCCTGCTAGCATAACATGGAAAAGTTTGTGACAGGGCTCCCAGCTAAACGCAAAGCAGAGGATGAATCTTCACCAAATGTGCCAGCTTCCCAAGCAAAAGTCAAGACAAGAAAATAGGATGAGGCATAGTATATTGCTTTCAGTATAGTATAATGTAGTATAGTATACTCGCCTCATATAAAGTTGCCTACAAAGTTGCTCAGAGTAAAAAGCCGCAAACTATAGCCGAGGAATTAATACTTCCCTCGTAGTGGGGGAGGGGAGGGGGCACGAAAAGGGGGGCCCTACAGAAAAGGTTTGGGAACCACTGCCTTAAACACTTCCATTGAAGAAGAGAATGTTGCTAAAGATGTCAAGCGGACGCGATATCGTCATTTTGAAGGTATCGTCATTTTGAAGGTGTGATCAAAGACCACAACACAACACAACCCACACTTTAAGACAGTGAGTGACCCTCCGCTAGCATTTTTAACTGTTTGTGGCGGACCCTTCCCCATGGTCTGTCACAGTAGTGGGAATAAAAGGAGTGCACTGTTTTGCCTAAGTCACTTTCTTCAGAAGTAATCAGGCCTAAGTCAGGTTTAAAATTGCCTAAGTCAAAACAGCAAGTTCTTAATAAATTGGCCTAAGTAATCTAATCATTTTATGTTATATAATTGACAGACAGTGTTGTTTGTATGTCAATATTCATATATTGTCATAACCTTTTTGTGTGAAATTAAAAATAAATATCATATATTCTATATTTGGTTCAGTTTTTAAAAAAACTTTAAAATGTGACATAGGCCATTAGTTTAAGAAGGTGACAAAAGCCAAATTTGCATTATAGTCCTGTTTTTGCCCATCTAATGAATATTTATTTTAAAATGATAATTCACTCTCCTTTTAATAATTATTCATTTCTGACACTGTAAGTGTAATTTTTGTCATTTGTACCTGTTGTGTTCCATTTTGGCTCGTTGTGATGTTTTATTCTATTGGCTCTTAAAGTGTTCTTTTGCACTTTGTATCGTTACTTTTGAGCACTTATTAAAAATATGCTCACCTTGCCTTGCCTGTGTGTGTAACTGTGTTGTCAATGGGAAAATGTTGATTATAACTGCTTTTTAAAAAAAAACCTCCTGTCTGATTTCCTCTTTTACCACTTTACATTTAATATCCCGGGACCAATTAGGAGATACACTTTATAGGTCAAACTCACATATGACCTGTGACTGACTCCGCCTCACTGACTGTGTCACATGACACTTAACAAACCAATGTGTGTGTGTGTGTGTGTGTGTGTGTGTGTGTGTGTGTGTGTGTGTCTGTGTGTGTGTGTGTGTGTGTGTGTGTGTGTGTGTGTGTGTGTGTGTGTGTGTGTGCGTGTCTGTGTGCGTGTGTGTGTGTGTGTGTGTGTGTGTGTTATTTGTTAAGGCCGATTTAGAGTTGCTTATAAGCTGTAAAGCCAGAGTAATTGCAGCTATCTTTGTGTGTGTAAGTATGTGTGTGTGCATGGGTGCGTTCATGCGTGTGTGCATACGTGTATGTGTGTGTGTGTGTAAGCCCCAGTAAATTATTCAGCATCCCTTTAATGAAGCTTTCGTTTGATCCATTGACTTTTTGACACATGGCAGCCGTGACACCTCAACCTCATTAGATGTTTTGTTTGGGCTTCTTAGAGAAGCAAGTAAGGGTTACACCTGAGTTACAAAAAAGAGTCTAAAAATATCATTTAAACTTCCCCTCTCTGCTTTATCTCACTTTACTGTGATGATCTGTAATATATCAGGAGTTCAGTGCATGTAAGAAGTCATTTTGGTGTAGTAACTTATTTTTTATTCATATATATTTTTATTACCATGTATTTCTAAAAATCAACCAAGACTTACGGCATTAACCTTCTCATTCACGACAACTGTTATGTTTTAATTTTGTAGTTAGTGAATCAACTGACTCATGGAAAAAATGTGTTGTAATATACAATAAGAGGCAATAAAAACGCCACAAACTAAAATGCAATGTAAAACATATTCAGACTATTTGTGCTAATATAATGCTCGTATGGTCCTTGTCCATTATACAATGCAACACAGAGTTAGACCCACTACACAAGCAGCATAAGACAGGGGACAGTTACTCTTTAAATATTACTCAAGGAAAAAAAGGTTACTTTTTTGATCTTTAGGCACCGAAACCAAAAGCCTCTCTCATAAACAATCACACAAGTGAACAATGATTAGTTAGCAATCACTATAAGTTCAATCAATAATTGCACTCAACAGAGTCCACACCAATGTGGCAAACCTTACTGTACATGAGAATTAACCCTAGTAAATTATTCATTCTCTCATTATCAGCTTCACCCTTCCACCAAGTTTCATGAATATCAGGCAAGCATTTTCTTTTGTAATCCTGCTGACAAACAGATGAACAAACCAAACCGAAAACATAACGTCCTTGGGCGGAGGTGACAATGTGCCATGGATCAAAGCAAATTTCAAAACGTTCTGTTTCTAAAGACAAAAATAAAGCCAAAGAAGATTCAAACTTCTACTACTCACTATGAGAGGCTCTCCAGTGTATGTGTGTGTGGGGGGAGTGTCATTACATAGCCATAGCCCTGTAGTTATCGTTACTTAATATCTTGTTAAACTCTGAATATAGTTATCATGTCTTGTGCTATGTGTGAGCGGCACACACTGGGGTTATGATCGACCTGTGATCTGCTATTTATACTTGATGTGAGAGCTGACATACGAACCTCAAGTCTTGCTTATTTGGTCATGGTCAGAGAGGCTCGAGAGAAGTCAGCTGGACTGAATTTTTTCAAGTAGACACATATTGTACATGTTAATTTTAAGGAAAATTCAGTATTAATTGTTTTATTGGAAAAAATCTAATCATATGCCAACAACAATCTATGATATTAATTGAAAAGTGAAAAATGTATCTTTACAGTACCATAGTCTACTGGTAATCAAGCTCTGCTCTGAGAACAATAGCAGAATTACAAGGACCTCAACTAGGGGCGACTGTGTCATCCCCTCAAGATCCACAACATTTGCACAGTCTGCCTTTTTTTTCTCCCTTCCATCCCATATTAAAACTTCCCCAGAATTTTTTGTTTTTCTATGACGGTAAAGAATGCAATCATTAGCCTAGTTTCGATTTCATGATCCAATATTACCTAATCGAACAACAATAACAACTGTTCTATAAATAGCATATGCATCCTGTGACTATATACATAATGTAGGTAAGGTATTATATATTTTTTGTTGTATGTAACGTGCTGTTTGTTTTAGTGTTCACCTGCCCAGTGACTCGAAATAAAAATGTGCATTTAACTACTTTGAGTAATGAAATGCATGTTTATTATATGTGGTCCCTGTTAAATAAACTTGTAAATAAATCAATCTTAATTTTCAGAAGAGCCATGCCAACACATGTCCAAACAGCTGTATTCAGAGCACAGCTAACAAACAGCTTGTAAATCAAGAAGAGGATTTCATTTCAGCTTGAAACGTCCTGCTGCGTGTAACTTTCTCTCTGTCTCTCTTTCCCTCTCCCACTCTCTATCTTTATCTCTCTCCCTGACTGACCTTTGATGACCCTAAAAAGAAGGAGATAAAAATGGTCTAATAACAAAAAAACGAAACAATTACCACCACCTGCACGTAAATACACACATAATACAAAACATATGATACAGTACAAGCATGCCTCTCTCTCTTTCTCTCTCTCACACACACACGCACACACGCACACACATATACACACACACACACACACACACACACACACACACACACACACACACACACACACACACACACACTCCCTATCAATATTTTAGCATCTAATTACCCCCGCAGAGGTCGGGGACAAAGGCTGTGTGAAGCCATGGTGTGTCTGTTGTCCAAACGTATCAGATTTTATACCTGTAGATTAAGACACATTAGCAAAACAGAGACAGAATATTTAGAAAGAAAGAAATGAAAAGAGAGGGGAAAAGGAAAGGAATAAAGCCGAGAGAGAGAGAGAAGTTTAAACCTTGGCACCTTTCTCCCCTCCACCTTGCCAAATGTTGCTTGGTGTGGGTGTGAAAGTTATGTTGAAGCATACATATTTCACTTTTTCACATAAAAAATGTCTAAAAACAACCTTCAAACCTAGAGTCAAATCTGTTTTGATCATGGTAATGGTCATTTCAGTTGATTGCCTGTAATGGCTTCATATCCCCTTTGAACATGCGTTGTGGTTGTCTATCAGAAGCTTTCATTAATTAAATTGTAATCCAAATTTTTACAATACACTTTTTAGATCTTGGCAGTTTTTAACTATATATTTTATATATAAATAGATGAAGGATTTTAGTCATCGGACATCTGATGAAGACAAAAATCCCATGATCCCATGCTATTTGTTATTGTTTCGATTGAAAAAATGTAATATTGTGCATTTAAGTGAACACATCTAAGCGTGCCAATGACTCCCACACTTTCCATACACATTCATTTCTCAGCCTGAACAATATTATGTTCCATACTACAATTTGCAATCTGTGAACCCAAATCTGACTACTCCCCACCCTTCACCGCCCACTGACTGGCCCGAGGGAGACACCACCCCCCACTGGGAGAAGCACACTGGCAGAGTAAAACCCTCTAATTGGACAGCTGTGGACTAATATCGAACTCAAAGTCAATTGATTATAAGTAACTTTCTGGGGCAACCCAAATTGAAGGTGAAAGATGAAGGGGAAGGGCTTTTACCGCAAACATTAATAATATTTATCAGAACTGTTTGCTAAAACATTCACACACCATGTAAAAGGAAAATATAAGATGTTTTTTCAGCTTGTTTGGACCCCCCCAAGGGACCAAAAAATAAAATAAATTCACCTTTAATAAACTGACGTTGCGTTCTCAGACAGAATTTGTTCACATCAGATATGTGAATGTTGACATGACTTCAGCTACACCCAGTTTAGAAAATGATATCGTAATGTATTCATCAAGATAAGAATATAAAAGCTGTGTGAGTACCCAGGGAGGGACCCGGAGTTAAACTATTACACAGTCAAATCAAATCAAGTTGTAAATAAAATCAGATGTTGTTGAAAAAATGTTTTTTCATTGCAAGTTTGCTACATAGTGTATTGATTGAAAAAAAGACCTAAAAGTAAAATGGAACAAATGCATTTAGAAGATGTATTAAAAATGAATCTACTACTAAAGTGAAGTTGAGCAAATCATCTGATAATAAAGTCGTTTCTGTGCCTAAATCTAACCAAACCTAAACCATAGCTGTGTATGATCAAAACAGTTTGATCTATTTTCATTTTGTTGTCATCCTGTTGATAGAGCCATCAGATCAGAAAACGCTTAAATGTGCCATTCTGGAGGCAACAATGTATTTGTTGCAGAATTTGGAGCATAGCTGTTGCAGTCTATTAGTACATGTTGAACAGACTCTGGTGTATTACAGTGTGTGCATGGTCCAGTGGGGTGCTTGTGTTTTCTATGGAGTGTTTGATGTAATCCTGTCCTATTCTCAGACAGGTAATGACCATCTCTTCCCTTGAGCTCCTGCTCCGTCTCCCACCTACACCTACATGTTTGTAAAGATGTCTTCCTGTGTCAGTTAGCTCCCAGCATTCTTGTCAAGTTTTGCGTATATAGTCCTTTATGAGAGTTTTAACCTCTGCTTTACATGACGGTATTTGGATGTCAGCTAACTCCTTTAGTCGTTTTAGTGATAATTTAGCCAGCGTGTCTACCTTCCACACACACATGAGCAGGAACACAAAGGAAGGAGATTTCAAATCCCCTTCATTCAATCACGACAGAAGCAAAATAAAACTCATAAAACCGTCTTTGTTAGTCTTTGAAATTCGTTAGAAATAAACCCTTAATTTGTTGAGTTAGATGTGAAAAGAAACAGCTATTGTATCATAGATATAAAACAACAGTTCTAGGTTGTTGTGTCAGTGTTTTCTGTTGACATATCTCTCTACATTTGTAGAGAAACTTCTTAGAATATTTTAAGAAATAAGATAGACATGTCAGCTGGACCACAGTGCAAAAATACACCATGGCCCTTTAAAACACACACACACACACACACACACACACACACACACACACACACACACGCACACACACACACACACACACACACACACACACAACTAGTAAAGAGATTATGCATAAAGCCGATGTGCTTCTATAAGCCTATTGACTGTCCTTACCTTCTTGTGTGATCTGAACTCTCGCCGTCCTCTCTTTTCTCTGTCCTGTACCAGCTCTGGTTTTACAACAGAAGTCCTCCTCTGCGGATGGAGGGATGAAGAACAGGAGCACAGAACAAGAAAGCAGGGTCTTTCTTCAAGAGAAGAGGTGAAGAGAAACCTGGTAATCCCACTGCAGAACGAGCTGGAAGAAAAAGAGTAACGCCTTCCTTTCAGTATGACCTCGGGAGCTCGAGCGAGGAATGGAGCGAGAGGGGGGGCGGGGGAGAGAGAGGAAGAGCGGAGAGAGAGGAGGAGAGGAGAGAGGAGGAGAGAGGTGAGCGAGGAGAGTGAGTGAGAAGCGAGGAGAGGGGAGGAGGTGGGAGGGAGAGCGGAGGAGAGGAGGAGAGCAGAGAGAGGAGAGGGAGAGGAGAGATCTTTATGCGCGATATAGGCTCTTTGTTCTGTCGCTTCTTCTCTATTCTTCTCTTCTTCTATTATTCTCTCTCTATCTCTCTCTTCTCATCTCACTCTCTCTCTCTCTCTCTCTCTATTTCTCTCTCTATCTCTATCTCTCTCTCTCTGATTTCACTTCCTTACTTCTTATTTTCTTCTTTCTGTTCTTTTCTCCTTTTCCCCTTGCTCGTTTTATGTGAAAGGTGTACAGAGGTATAAGGAGTGAATGATTCCCTCCTGCTCTTCCCTCCCGGCCTCTCTTTCTGTTGGTATTAACTGTGGTACTGCAAGCTGCTCATTCACTGCCAGTGATCCCTGTTACAGAGAGAGAGAGAGTCAGTGGGGGGGGGGTTACGAGGCACAACATAGAGGAGGTTGTAATTAGACACAAAAGCACACACACACACACACTAACACACACACACACACACACACACACACACACACACACACACACACACACACACACACACACCATTGGTGGAATGTACATTTACTGAATTCAAGGTACTTGTATTTTCACCTTATATATGCTTCCTTTGGGCAATATTATAAGGAACTTTCATTGTTATGCGGATGATAGCCAATTATATCTATCAATTAAACCAGATGAAACCAATCAATTGGCTAAACTTCAAGCATGCCTTAAGGACATAAAAACTTGGATGTCTAGCAACACAGACAAAACTGAAGTTATTATACTTGGCCCTAAACGCCTCCGAAACGCATTTTCTAATGACATAGAAGCTCTGGATGGCATTAACTTGGCCTCCAGCACCACTGTAAGGAATCTTGGCGTCATCTTTGATCAAGATCTGTCGTTTAACTCCCACATAAAACAAATCTCAAGGACTTTCATCTGCGTAACATTACAAAAATAAGACATCCTGTCTCAAAATGATGCAGAAAAACTAGTCCATGCATTTGTTACTTCAAGGCTGGATTACTGCAACTCATTGTTATCAGGTTGTCCCAAAAAGTCGCTTAAGACTCTTCAGTTGATCCAAAATGCAGCGGCACGTGACAAGAACAAATAAAACAGGATCATATTACTCCTGTATTACTGGTTCCCGGTAAAATACAGAATAGAATTCAAAATCCTTCTCCTGACTTACAAAGCAATTAATGGTCAGGCTCCAGCATATCTTAAAGATCTCATAGTACCTTATAAACCAACTAGAGCATTACGCTCCCAGACTGCAGGGTTACTGGTGGTTCCTAGAGTCTCTAAGAGTACAATGGGAGCCAGAGCCTTCAGCTATCAAGCTCCTCTCCAGTGGAACCAGCTTCCAGTTTGTGTTCGGGAGGCAGACACACTCTCCACATTTAAGAGTAGGCTAAAGACTTTACTTTTTGATCAAGCTTATAGTTAGGGCTGGCTCAGGTTTGCCCTGGATCAGCCCCTAGTTATGCTGCTATAGGCTTAGACTGCCGGGGGACACCTCCCTGCTCTCTTCCTTCTCTTCCTCTCTCCTCCCCTCCCTCTCTTCTTCTCCCTCTCTATCTGTATGCATTTATGTAAATGTATGTTACTAACTCATCATCCGGGTAATCATCCCCGGATTGTCTGTCTCTCATGTGGCAGGTTGCCACTGATAAAGTTTATGTCAGGATCAGGAATCATGGCTGCGCCTGCTGCCCTGGTCCTGCTGGACACCGGGAAGCCTTATTGCACATTTTCCTGGATTCATCCAAACTTTCTCTTTTTCAACACAACATCATTTCTGTCAAATGTTGTATTTGTACTATGTTGTTTATCCTGTACACACGACATCTATTGCACGTCTGTCCGTCCTGGGAGAGGGATCCCTCCTCAGTTGCTCTCCCTGAGGTTTCTTCCATTTTTCCCCCTTTAATTATGGGGTTTCTTTTAGGAAGTTTTTCCTTGTGCGATGCGAGGGTCTAAGGACAGAAGGTGTCGTAACCTGTACAGTCTGTAAAGCACACTGAGCCAATGTATAATTTGTGATATTGGGCTATACAAATAAATTTGATTTGATTTGATTTGATTTCCTTATATACAACTTTATATGTCTACTCCACTACATCTCAGGGGCAAATATTGTACTGTTGTATTGTGTTGTTACTTTTCAGATTCAAATGTTTTGGTGATTGACATTAACTAAGTACATTTCTATTTTACATTTTGAATGCAGGACTTATACTTGCAACAGTAATAGAGTATTTAGACACTGTGGTATAACTACTTTTACTTAAGTAAAACATCTAAATACTTCGTCCACTACTCTCATTTGTTATACTCTTCTTGTCCAATGAAAACCATGTATCTCCTGAATTTCAGTTTTTTCAATAAACTGAAGGATGAAGAGTTCCTTTATAGGTTGAGATCAGGTGTAGTGTATGCATACTTTAAGCAAGCTGTTGTTATATCTAAGAAGTGTGGATACCCTTTGAATATTTCCTCCATGGTGGCTGAATGTTTGGATATCCACGATCTGTACCATGTGAATGTTTTCTGCATTGTTGTTTTGTTTGATGACATGTTGTCTGCAGGAGGCCTATGTCTGTTCATCAGGTTGAGGAGCTCTGTGACTTCACTGCTGTCCCCCTCATCCTGCAGAGGTCCAACATCTCTGCCCCTCTTGTGTCTACAGTAACGCCGCTGACCTTCCTCTAGCTTCTGGCAGATATTGTGAAGTGTCATCTCCAAAAACCTAGCGCGTGATGCTGGATGATATAAATGTTCCTAAAATATAAAAGGGGGATGCAATATACATTAACATTTTAGACCAACGTAAAGCCGTTTTATAAAGTTACATCTAGAAAACACTCACAGGTGATCACAACACAATTCCAATACTAGTACATAAAATATATAAATATAAATATGAACAACAAGCTGAAATATCCAGTTTGGAAGATGGACCGTTTATATCTGTATAATGCATCAGATTTCTATTTTGGAAACGTTTTTATACTGGGTCCCTGTATAGTAAACTTGTAAAAGAAATATATATATATATACAAGCAATGTGCTATATTTACAGCACAATCTGCTGCAATTGTGCTGTTTAGTGACTATGCAGAGACAGGACAAAACAGGAGCTACAAAGAATAGGTAGCTCTATAATTATTATAATTATTACAGTTGCATATGGTCAATAAAAGCAAGTAAAAACATGAGAAAGGGCAGGAGATTAGAAGAGTAAGTGAGAGGATCCAAATAGTTTTTTACCCTCAAGTGAACGTCGCCTCTGTCCCACTGTGCTCCTAAAATTCAAAAACGGTAGAGTATTAAATGATGTGAAGAACAAGGAGACAGTGACATCTAGTGGTGAGAGTGAAGAACTCCATGGA
>NC_041367.1:21135463-21242963 GCF_900634415.1 Cottoperca gobio | reverse complement strand
GTCTATTTATCTTTATTAATTCAAAATCTAAAGATATACATGTATAGGTATATAAAGATGGACGACAAGACAGCTCCCCAAAAGTAAAGCCCAAACATCTGGATTGCCCCCTGGTGCCTGGCCCTATCCATGTTAGTGGATGGGACATGGGCCAAACTAAAAAGAATCAAAATACGCCTCAAATAAATCTCTCCCAAGGCTAGTTCCTGTCATTATAGTTAGTTCTTATCACGCTGATGTATGTTCAAGTGTTCAGTTATCTGATACGTTCATTTATTACACCTAGCTGATGTTATCCAATACAACAGCCCTGCAATAAATCCCACCTTCATAACGTTTATAATGTCTTGAACACACACAAACACGATGAGCTGACCTTGTGTATTTCAAAGCCAATAGCCAGGTTTTCTCCTCGTCCCTCTCTCAGTGTGGCTCTGCGGTCTTTCTGCTGCAGACAGATCAGAACCTCGTCCTCCGGCTTCTTCACGTCAAAAACGTACTGCAACACAGAGGAAATAGAAACTCACATAATGTTAGAGTTCATTCCTTACACAACAGAGTTGTCACTATTGCAATGTTCACAGTCTCGCTTAACACCAAATCTGAGAACTTATGAGTTCCTGAGAGAAAATAACACCTGTGGGTTCTGGAGGAAGGACTGCTTGTTGTTGGTGCAGCCCCCGGCTCGGTTGAGAAGCGGGTCGTCGTGGCGGTGAAAGGAGCCCCGCATCACAGCTTCCTCCCAGGTCTTATGGAAACTTAGGTAAGATGTGTTGATGAGACGGCACAGGATAAGGTCTGTGAAGTTAGCGATAAAGTCATCAAATGTCATCCTGAAGGGAGGGAGAGAAGATAAGTAGAAATGTTGGTTTATTTTCAATAACAGTAATATACTGTATAATGAGAGAGGTTTATGATGAAAGAGGAAACATGTTTATTTATTTAACAAAGAGAAACAAGTGTACATTTAGTAGGATATGTTTAGAAATGACCTGAAACTATCCATTAAATCAACAAATTAACCGTTGGGAGATGGAGATTGAACAAATGTCAATATAACAGATTTATTGTAGGTCACAAAGCACCACCTGCAGGTCTTCTGTCTGCCAACAGGGGGCAGCGTTGAACTAGTGAACTCACCAGAACTCTCCATCATCCTGCACTACGACACCGATCCTCTCCCTCTCACTCTTACTGACCTTCTTCCACTCTTCAGAGCTGCAAACAGGAAGAACACAAGGTTTGTATTCTTTTTCTAATAACAAAATATCGATAGCAGGTGTGAAATGCATGTTGTAAACAGTAAACGTGTCAATATAAAACAACAAAATGACATCAAACCGACATTCAGTGTATTTCCAAACTGGGCAGATTAAAGGATCGGACACAGTTTGTGGCCCAATCAACTGTTCAAATCATTGATTGTCTGGAAAGATTTAAAGATTTTCTATCTGTGGAGAAAATCTGTGGTTATGTCTTCCTCACCTGTCGCTCCAGGCTCCGTTCCACTCTTTCTCTCCCCAGGGGTTTCTCATGCGGATCATGGTGAGTTTGTCCGACTTGAAGTAGGCCAGCAGGCCGTGGCCCAGCCTCACCCTGCGGACATCCGTCACCGCGTAGGCGTGACCCTTCACCAGACCGCAGGCCAGCCTGGCCTCCATGTCTGCTGCAGTGGTTGCCTGGAACGACACGGCAAGTCAGTCAATTTCTGATTCCTAAATCAATTAATTGTATCATTCAGCCGCCATGTGTTTGTCCTGTCCTCACCCGGATCGAGCAGCTGATGAGGCCTCCTCGGTCGTGGACTTTCAGGACTCTCTCGAACAGCTCGTTGCGTTTCTCTTCATCTTCTTTGAAGCTGTTCTCCATCAAATCCATTGGCTCCGACACACCGCCGGTGAAATCCACGAGCGCGTCGGCCGTGTTGCCCCCATCAAGTGCCTCATAGCATCCACACATCCTTGAAAACACACACAAGCTTAATGCTTACACAGACATTTTGATTAATACATTTTAATCATGCTGATTCTTTCTGATGCCGTCAACAGTAGATGCCGCATAGAAGTGGTGTACATCATCTGAACGCTGGGAACCTCACGATTGATTTAAGATGCAACTCAGCACTGAGTGTCAAGTTGTTCTAGTGATTAATCAGGAACAAAAAACTAATTAACTGGAGACAATCTTGCGATGGGATCACACCAGCCGCGATGCCAAATCGAGCCAGGAGCGTAAAATGGGGGTGCCAATGGCCCCTTCCCCACTTCCTAGCAGCCCACATTCCAGCGCCTTTGCTCAGACAATACCCATCTTTGAAGTCAGCCTTCATTTTGATCTCTACTACACATCTGTAAAGTTTTGTGATTGCATCTTGCACGGTTTGCGATGCTATCGTGGTGATAGTGTCATTATTACTTGTTGTGTTGAAAGTCTTACTTGGCGTAGGCCTTCTCCACCAGCGCGCTCCAGAACTCCTTGCTGTCGTTGGAGTGGCAGTACACCAGCCCATCGTTCACCGTGGGCAGCCGGTCATCGATCACCACGTCCTCCCACTCACCAAACCGCCAGAAGCGGAAGTGGAAGATCCCGGCGTAGGACTCAGGTTTTTCTTCATCCCACTCCTGGTCCTTCCAGTCAGGGATCACCTGTGAAGAAAACAGAAAGAACACATCTCGTCAAAGCTCAGGTTTTATTCAAAAATATAAAGTTGCTTGTGTACTATAATATACTGGGATCCACAATGAATAAAAACGAAATACAGACGCAGTGTGCTGTTCTATTTGGATCCAATCACATGCACTCGGGTATTGGACACAGTGATACCTCTGGTTGGATTTAAGTAGACTGAAAGTGTGTTGATGAGGTGTCTTTGTTTCAGTACAGTAACGCAGTCACATGTGCTAAATTCCAGGTTCTCGCTGGTGATTCCCAACAAAAGTGTAAAGCAGAAAATCTCACATGATCTATAAGTGGTGTCATATACTGTGACATCCTGTTCGTGAACATCAGGCAGAAACATGACAATAATTAACTTATGATGAGAGTTAATTTCTTCTTCATTAGTGTGATACTGTTTACATTCAGAAGTTTAACATTTAAAAAAGGTGATTGAAGTCTATAATGGGAATAAATAAGGAGAGGAAATAAGTCAATTAAATGTACATTAAATACATTTCTAATTCCTTTTAAATTTAAGACTTGCCATTCTTCTATGGGGTGAGAACTAATATCATAATAATATAATCATGTAAAATGTCTTTCTCTCTTCTTTAGCTTTTATTTAACCTCTGACATAACAAAACACCTCAGCATAAGAATATTACATCAATAAATAGTCAACAATATCAGGCAAATACAACTGTTGCATGATATAAAAGAGTACAAAAACATCGCCCGTCTCCGTCCATCCCTCTCCTCCACAGCTGCAGAAACCCTCATCCACGCCTTCATCGCCTCCCGTCTGGACTCCTGTAACAGCCTCCTCTATGGTTCACCCTCAAAAAGCATCAATAAACTCCAAAACATCCAGAACTCCGCTGCCCGTCTTCTCACCCCCGTCCTCTACAAGCTCCACTGAGAACCAGCACAAGATCCTCCTCATGACCTACAAAGCCTCCATAACCTGCCCCCTCCTACCTGACTGACCTCCTCCACAGACACACTCCCACCCGCAGCCTCCACTCTGCTGCTGCTAACCTCCTGTCCCCCCCCATCCGGACCAAGCTCAGATCCTGGGGGGACAGGGCCTTCTCCATCGCTGCTCCACCCTCTGGAACGCTCCACCTCAAACCCTCAGAGACTCCTCCTCACTCACCACATTCAAATCATCACTCAAGACTCACCTGTTCAACACGGCCTTCAACCACTGACCGTCTCTTCTCCGTATCCTCCCTTTATCTCCATTTTGTGCTCTTCTTTCTACAAATAAGCGATAATTCCAGGTGTGTTTTTGGATCTCACTTTCCAGAGAGCATCGCTTGTGATTTTTTTCCCGGGAATGTCGCCAAAGACAACCAGTTTGTAAAACTGCAAAGTCAGTGGGCCTTACACTCAATCACCATTGTGTTACCTCATTCTGCGATAGGTAGTGACTTCACAGACATTAATTTAAATGACAATATTCGAGATTATACCTTTAAATTGACCTAAAGCAATAATCCCCTCTGACAATATCCTCTGTACATATTCTGTCCATTTGTTAGTTCCTAAAAAGCTGAAAAACTTGTTTCCCCTTAATTAACCTGAGAACGTACAAAGATTTTAACAAGGGAGTGTCATCAACCCATATCCTAAAATAAGATCCCTACTGACCACGCACGCACACACACACAAATAACTGGTCCATTGAGCCACGACCAGTCGAGCTCCCAGAAGCACTCAGGAAACTCCCAGAGTTCCCTCTCGTACGTCACCAGCGCCGCCTGTTGCCTAGCACCCTCACACATCACCCACCTCCGTAATGCCTTTCAAATCAAAAAATTTAAACTTTCAGACCTGATCCGTAGTATTCCAAGAAAGAATATTTGACTACGAGCAGAAATATCAGGTTCTTGTTTTAAGTTTGGACAAATATTGCTCCTGGTGTCAGTAATGTGCAAATACTCATTGTGGAAGCTCTTGTCCACAGTCAGGGATAAGGATGACAGAGAGGAGGTGTAGTGTCACACACACACACACACACACACACACACACACGCACAGCTTTATTCTCACACAGGTAAGCTTATATCACAGGCACAGCTGACAGGTCGCTCTCCTGTCCGCTGCTCTGCTGTCCGCTGCTCTCCAGGCTGCGCTGCGTCGTGGCTGAAAAAGCGTCTCCGTCTTCTTTAGCCGTGCATTTATTATGTGACTGATTACCTGATTCCGTTCAGCTGTCTGGCCTCCAGCTGGGACACTCCTGTCTCTCCCCAGCAGCCGGCGCCCTAACCACACCCCACTGCCCACTCCTATTATAAACGCATTAGGGAATAGAGTATATGTGTGCATATTGTACAAGGATTTAAAGCTTAGCAGGGCTGAATACTTATTATTCTAACTGATGATGTTTTTGCATTGATCCCATGTCCCAATGTTGTCCTTTACCCTCTCTCATGTTATGTTGCTAATCAATGCATACTAGCCAAACTACCCTGAGGGCAGGGGGGGGGGGGATTTAGCGGAGACAAAAGTGAGAAACTGCCACTGTGATGGAAATAGTTGGAGGGGAGGAGAGACAGAGAAGGCATACAAGCCTATGAGACTAGAGAGAGAGGGAGAGAGAAGGAGAGAGAGCAAGAGAGCGAGAGAGCGAAAGAGAGGCAGAGGAAGTGAAATCCAAAACTCTACCGGAGATTCATCCATCACAGCATCCATCCACACAGGCCGGCTTTACTCTCTCTTGAACCCCAGGATTATAACATCAAAGTCGGACATGGACAACGCTAAAGCCCCCTCCAACACAATGGTACTGGCATTTAAAGAAGACACTGCACTGACAGAGGTGAGGTTCTCATTTTGAACTTCTCACCTTGTATGTTATCTTGTGTGGATGCAATTTGTGTTTTTAATTGAGAGAAAATATTATTGAATGTACAAAGATTAATCGTAATGTGATGGGGTTTTATTTGCACAAAAACGTTTTTACTGCTGCTGATATGTTAAACACAGATATCAGAGAAATACTTATATAATGTGTCACACACCGAGAAGAGTTTGTAAAAAAAACATTTTAAATTTAGTGCATTACTTTTCCGACTCTTCAAAGTTTACTTTTTGGAGATTCATGCAACTTTTCATTTAAACTTCTCTCTTTGCTTTGCTCAGTCTTTATAACATCAGTTGTGAATGTTTTCTATAATGTGCCTGGTGCTTTGAATGTCCCTGTTGTGGTGATCAATAGAAGAGTTAACACTCACTACTAGCCTGGCACTCTGCATACAATTTGTTTCATTTCTAATTGATTTATCATTTTTCAACCACAAATGCTAAACACTCTCTGGTTCCATCCTGACGTTTGATGACGTCACCTTGTGGTGTAGGACATTGTGAAACCCTTTTTCACTGTTAAAGACCAAAGGAATAATTGACAAAAAGGTTGTCAGATTATTTAATAAAGAAAAATCACTAATATATATATATATATATATATATATAGAGAATATATATATATATAGAGAGATATATATATATATATATAAGAGAATATATTATATTATATATATATAGTATAGAGATATAGATAGATATATGATAATATATATAGAGAGATAGATATATATAATAGATATATATATATATATATAGATATATATATAGATATATATAGATATATATATATATTATATTATAATATATATATATATATATATATATATATTATAATATAAATTATAATATAAATATATATATTAATAATATAAATATATATATATAATATATATATATATATATATATATATATATATATTATAATATATATTATTATAATATATATTATTATTATATAATATAATATATATATTATAATATATATATATTTTACATATGTAAATTATTCTTGTTCTGACTGATTATGTCTTTCGCATTGGACGCTCTGCAAATTAAAGTGAGTGAAATTGATTTAGGAAGATAAACTACAGGTGTCTACAGGTGAAGCAAGATAATGGTCCTGATGACACTGAGACGAAACACAAGAGAAACCTGAGGCAGACTTGGAGCAAGTTTCTGAATGTCAGAGGGACAAAGTCTTGTCTCTGAACTGAACTGAAAATAACTACAAATTGTAGAGGCGAAGTTTGACCTGCAGCCTTTTGCTGCATGTCCTGCTCTCTCTCTCCCCCCCCCCCCCCCCCCTTTACTGTCAATCTTCAACTATACTAATAAAAGGCAAGAAAAGCCAAAAAGCAATGATAAAAAAAAAGAAACACCAAAGACTACACAGATCTAGATTCAATTTAAATGTTTAGAAAATGTCTTTCCAGCATTTCTTTCTTTCCACACTTCTCCAACCCATCTATCTCTTCCCGTTTTCTTATATTTCCCCTGCAGATGATGCGTCTCCGTGTGTCGTCTCTGCAGCGCTCAGGGCAGAAACGTCAGGAAGGTGAGCGTCTGCTTCTCCCCCATGAGGCCGTGTATCGGCTGGACTTCCCCACCCAGGAGCTCAACTTCTCCCGCTGGTACTTCTCCCTCACTGCCCACGGTCGAGCCACCATCACCGGTATTTCCCAACACTGGACCCCTGACCTCACCAACCTGATGACCCGTCAGCTACTAGAACCGATCGGAACATTTTGGCGAAACGCCAACGACCCGGAGGATTCGCCGCTCAAATGGCTGGAGGCGGACATGCAGGAGTTCGGCGAAAGGATTGCTGAGCTGGCCAAGGTCAGGAAGGTCATGTACTTCCTGTTTGCTTTCAAGGATGGGGCAGTGGCCGCCAATCTAAACTGCTCGGTGGAGTTCACACCAGACAAATGACTCTCCACTTTTTGTCTGTACAATTTTGTTATTACTGGAGAAGCATTGCAATATTTTGTTCAAAAAAACATTCCCCCCTAGAGCTAGCACAAGTTACTTAATTTGCTACAGGCCAATCTAACATTTTAGTACAAAGAGCAAACTTTTAACTTCACCTCAACAGCCAAGTCAAAGCTTTAAGCACTTAACAAGCTTTAAATAAAGTATTTTTTCTTCAGAAAACAATTAACACATATTTAGTAAAAAAGACAAGAAATAAAACGTATGAATGCAATTTAATTGCTTGGTCCAAATCCTCTTGTATGTTTCCTGGTGTTGATTAAAAGATCAATGTATCATCAAAATAAATCATAAACTTAAGAAATAACCGATAACTTAGAACCTTTGAATACAAAGGTTCTAAGGATACAAACTAATTATCCTCCTGTAAATAAAACCCCCTTTACTTTACTTTACTTTACAGCTGAATATTTAAAATATGTGACAATATGTGTTTGAGTTGTTACTGACTTTGGTGTTGTAGTTTCTTTCTGAAGTCTTTCATTGCTCGCTGTAAGCCAGGCAGCTACAGTAGATGCAAAACATGTAGCAGTGAATGGAGTATCAAATATTCACATAGCATGGGACGGTCGGCCCGACACAAAACAGAGATCAATGGGGTGACATCTATTAAAAATCGACTGAAAGCTGTGTGTTCTCAGTGGTGCTGATTAATATTGGTGTTACTGGACAGAGGGGGGAGGGGACCAGAGGAGAGGAGTCAACTTAGGTTTATTTTGCATTCCTGTAACATTAGGGTTATGTGTGCAATGAGACAATAATTATATTTTACGAGTTATGTGGATACGTTTGCATGCAGAATAAAGTCACTATTGCAAATATATTCAGACATTATTGTAAGTGGAAAAATTGAAAATGAGCTTCTTGAGGTCATAAAAAGTCACAAAGATGTGATTCTCCATTAAAAACAATGAACAATACATTTCACTGTTTGAACTTGGAATCTGTGAGTAATAGATTACCAGTCTGGTGATCATCAATTACTGTTAGATTCTGATCTTGTCGCTGTGTCCTGTGATTTAAACATCTGCTGATCCAAGTGTTAGCTTGATTTTCATTAAATGATGCATTTCTCTCAGTCTTTTTCTGTCTCCCTGTGTTTCAGTTGGATATGACTGAAACAGCAAGGAAATGATTCCAGCATGTTGTGTTTACAGCTACAGCATCTGGTCATAAGTAACAATAGTTCCCATTTTGCTTCCAAGCAAACCTTCCACCTTACTGGAGCAAAGTACTGGCAGGAACATGCTTTAGACTGCATTAGTCAGAGAGCCAGAAGTGCTTCAGTACAGAGAGAAACAAGACCAAACCTTCCGTCTATGGACAGAACCAGGAACAACATCATTGCAGGTTTTGTTAACAAATAATTAAAATATAGTCACAAACATAAATATTTAGGATTCGTATTTTAAGGCCTGACCTTTTTTGTCAAATAACTTTAGGTAGCAGGAACAATATTTGGAAAATAGGATACTATATCTATAAAAAATATAACTAGTATTAAAAATGAATATAAACCCACAATCACTTTATAAAATAGAGCAGGTGAGATCACTTCTTACCTTCAGCACAACAAAGAAAAGGATGCATGATGTACTACACATCGGTACTAAATACATCTGCATGTTATCAACATTACTAAATAAGTGGTAACAATAAGTATTATTTATTAATGTTAGCAATGAAAATCTTTAGAACTTTATGAAATACCTCCACACACATGTTCTGTGTGTGGGTTAACAGTTCTTTTAACTATTTACCTAATTGTGTCCCGTAGGATGGTGACTATTGGGTCTCTTCACCTTGGAATAGTAAAATGATGTCATTATTGCCGTCAAATGACCTTAAATCACACTAGAGGCTTAATAAGCGTTTGCTTTTGGACCATTGACGGGTGTCAAGACAACTGGCTGCTCCACTGAGGCAACAACACCTAAAACAGGCTTTAGTTTCCCTTCAGCTGATGGAAAACTGAGAGCTGCAGAGCACCCCAGAGACAGCAGGAAGCAACAGTGGAAAAAACAGTGAGGAAACTCGCCACACACACACACACACACACACACACACGTCTTTAAACTTCATAACATGATTGGATGAGGGAAAAATATGATTAATATAATAGATTATTTATCTGCCAATCTACTAATCAATTAGTGGACGATCGTTGCAGCTCTACATCACAATAATCCTTGTATGCTTTCATTGGCTCCCCTTTAAGTATAGAAAAGATTTCAACACACTGCTCATCACATATAAGGAAGGCCCCACATGGTCTTATCCCTTCATACATCGCCAAACTCCTGCATCCTCATTGCGCCTCTGGGCCACTCAGATCATCCAACCAAGGTCTCTTATTTATGCCCGCCCCCTCCGAAGATCCAAGGGCCCTGTCCTTCTGGAGCTGTCCCCCCCCCCGCCCCCTCTGTCCGATCAGCCGACTTGCCTTCCCTGTATAGAGGCTGTAATGTATTTGTGTCCTATGTGTGTTCTTTCTGTTTATAACTGTATTTATGTTTCTTATTTTTCTCCATCTGTATCCTGTGAAGCACCTGTCTGAATAACAGGGTTGTTAACGAAGGTTACTGGTGCCACCTTATGGATGAAAGATGTTATTTCCTAGTTGCTGCAGCATCCAGTTCAAGTTCTTTATCAGATGGATCCGTGCAAATAATTCATTTCAATCTATAATGTTTCAAGTCTCTTTGTTAAGCAGCTGTGAAATAAGTACAATAGTGTTATTCACTTGTCAAACTTCCAGGGCTAATGTGCTGATCCTGGACCCTTTACAGTAAGTCATGCAAATTATTTATGAGCTCTGACATACATGGTTATTAAGAATATAAATTCCTAATGAGCGCTGTTAATAAACAGTATGCGTGGTGGTTAAAGGGTTAATGATGTACTTAATGAAAACTGATGTTTTGCGGAGGCCTTGAAGACAATTTAACACAACCAATGAACTGTGTGTGTGTGTGTGTGTGTGTGTGTGTGTGTGTGTGTGTGTGTGTGTGTGTGTGTGTGTGTGTGTAAAAGGGCAATAATCTAAAATCCCCAGGATTACACAATGTGCACACAATGTACACACAAATCTAAAGTAAACACACACCCAGTCACACAAATCTGGCACCCATACACTTACACATGACCACACCCAACAGGCAAACTCACACTCCTATACACATCCACATGTGTGTGCATGCTGCTCCACCAACTGTCTCTAACTGACATGTGCTATTTAGCAATGAAATTAAATATTACTTGATCAATTAGGATGCTGTATTTTTGAAGGTAGTGGTTTTATTGAGCTATGTTGTTGCGTTTCTTTGCTATGTGGTGTGACCTTGTGTGCGTTTGCGATCTTTTTGATGGATTCTTATGTAAATATATTGTGTGTTGTGCGGACCCCGGAATAAAAGTGTAAAATAGCAAAACTGCAACAAAAAAAACTGTCTCTTTGTCTCACCTTCTGCCATAGCGCCTCTCTGGAGGCCAGACTGGAGCAGGCGGCTACGAACCAGCAGTTTCCCAGCTGGCCTTGGAGCAGGTCGTGAGCACTGATGCCGTCCACAAACAGATGGGGGTCGCTGCATAACTCCTAGAAGGATCAAGATGATTGCAATCAGTGTTAACCTTATCTTCTTATTTCAGATACATTGTTTTGTTTTTTTCACCTGACTTCTTAATTCAACATAATGACGACAGTGACGATCCTTTAAATCATTGGACTTAAACAACTAAATAAATGTGTTCTTTAAACTCTCAGGCCAAATGAGTGGTATAAAAATAACCCCATAAGCTGCATTATTTAAATCTTACCTACAGATGGGACCCAGACAGTGGACCAAATTCATCATGGCCTTAAACTCACCTGATCTGATAAATGACATGTCGTTATATGACAAAATATGTCCCTACCAGAGATGGTGTAAACAAGGCCATTGATGAGATCAAAGTGATATTTCATAAGGCAGCTATTAAAGCTGACCGTATAAAACATAAACCTGGCCTTAAAAAGAGATTAGGAATTGCCAGAATTGAGGCTGAGACAGAGATGCACCTCCTACTACAATGAAAAACATTCAATGAAACAAGGAACATTTACTTTAACAAGTTCAGATTTCAGATTTCAAAGACCTTAATGAACTTTCAAAATAAAGAAATACTGCTAGGAGGAGACTAGGCATATCTTTCTGGCCAATATGTATCAACATGCCACAACCTGAGGGACATTAAGTGACCAACCCACACCCACCCACCATCATTTGACATAATGTCAAAGTTCACTTGATAAATTGAGTTTTTACAATAGATAAGGCTAAAGGGGGTTCTGATCACATCCTCACCCAGTCCTTTTCTACCACTCTCTGGTCAACCAGCTGCTGCACAGGCCAACAGTAGAAAGATGTGCTCATACTGGACAGCTGACAGACAGGCAGGGCGTTAGCCAGAGCACTCAGTCAACCGTCATAAGGTAAATACAGGGCAACAAAACTGCCTCTGATGAAATCCAAATCGCTTCTGAATGTTCAGAGCAAAACAAACCGCAGAGCGTATGAGAGGCCGCCTATCAGGACAGCAGCCAAATGATAGGGCTGAGATAAACCAGTGGTACACACCCAGCAAGACCACTAACCATACAGTTTCCTCTCACCTGTAGTGCTTTTTATTAATCTAGATGGTTTTGGTGTGAGTTGCAGATATTGGCCATATAGATGTCTGCCTTCTCTACAATATAATGGAACTAGATGGCACTCCGCTTGAGGGGCTCAAAGTGCAAAAAAAACATGTTTGAAAAATGTCTCTTTCCAGACAAACCAATGTTACAGCTCAGCTGAGGAGGACGCGGATAATGTTCACATCTCGCACGAGCCTCTCGTCCATGAGTAGATGGACGCTTCATTCGGCGCGGTGATACGGTTGGCGGCTGTAGTTCGGCAGAAAGAAAACAGTTCCTGCAAGAAACTGCTAACAACAAGGTCTGTGGATTATTTTGAAAGAGACATTGCTGTTGAGTTTCTCAAATGTATTTTGAGCACCACAAGCCCAGTCTCATCTGATGTCTTTATATTCCAGAGAAGGCGGACATCTAGCTCAATCACTTGGCCACACGGACCGAAACAATGGAGATTGATAAATAGCACTACAGTTAAGAGGAAACGTGTATTGTTTTCATGCAAAGCTGGAAATGTTTATGCCGCTTACATATTGTAAATGCATTTTAAATTGAGCATATTTCAATAAAACAAATCTTGACAAATAAATGCTGTGTGTGCATTCACAAATTACAGGTTGCTATTTTAAGTACACACACGAACACACACATTAGAAATAGACTGGGTGGTCTGTCTTCATCCTTCTCTTTTTTTCCTTAAACATACACAAAACATGCTAAAGTTGACTTGTTCATTCAGTAATACCTCATTAAAAACACTGAAACCCCATTAAATCAACTAGAAACATGCCAAAATGGCAGCTTAGCGTACAGTTTAAGTTAAGACAAGGACAACCAATGAAGGTTGTCTCGTATTAGCTTCAGCTAAACGAGTCACTATAGACAGGTGGAACAGTTACAGACACAGAAATATCAGGATAAACAATCTGTTAGTGACACTGGAGTCGCTCAGAGAGATAGTTTAAGGGAGAAACAACACGGATGTTTCCTCTCTCCACTCCCTGGGCAAATTGATAATATTGATCCATTGGAGTGCTTTAAGTTTCCTGTTTAATTATGTAGCAGCTCAGATCATCAATGGTTGAGAGTAAAATCATATAATAAAAAGGTACAGTTCAGGCTTGAGCTTTGTGTTCTTTATGCTGTATACACTGGAAGAAGACATCAAGAAGTAATTATGGTTGAAATCAGGCTTGCAACTTGAATTCATAGAAAGAATAAACTGCAAATGTAACAAAATAATTCTGTCTTTGTTCCATATTCAGACCTTTTTGATCTTACAACAGCTTTTGGTCTCAAAGGGTTCAATTAAAGGCACTGTCACCTGCCTAAATAAAATGGACTAAACTGGCTACAAAGTTCATTTAAAAGTGGATTAACAGGATTTAAGCAGAACAGCTGCTACAGACTTTATATTTGGCTTCCTTCAACAAAAAGAACAAATTCATGCTCATACTCTGACGTATGGAAATGTGAAACTAAAGCAAAGAACTGACTAAATCTTGTTTAGTGCTTTGAATCTGTGCGAGTGTGTATTGCAAAGACAGTGCACGGTGTAAACAGCAGCTGAGAGACGCTGGAAAGCCATTAAGCAATAACTCCATTACGAGCATCATATTTCCCCATCATCTTAACTTAACAAATAAGGCAGTTGAAGTGGTTACTACTGCATAAAAACATTCCTAAAAACAAATATGGTGAAGTGGAATGCAGTGGGTGACTCAAAGTCTCTTGGACAGTTCAAGCCAAACACTCTGTTATATCAAACGAGTCCATCGGGTAAGATGTTTTATTATGTCTTATTTAATTTATTATTACTGATATTAATATCAGTTATTCATCATATGATCACATTTAACTCACTAAAGATAACATAAATGAAATGTCAAATATTGGTGTTATGTGAATATGACACAGATGCTCAATGCTTTAAACTTTGTGGACACAATGTTTTAAACATAGACTGTATAAAATATGGATGAAGTCACTGTGACGTCACTCATAGGTTTCTGAAGAGCCAGTGTGAAGCTCAATGTGGACGGATCCTGCTGTCGCCATCTTGGCAGTGACGCAAACTCCCAACTCCCGGCTAACCCAAAGATGGCCAAAGAGGTGGATCGTCTGTGGAGCTGAGGCAGGCCGAATGATGCCTGGTGGCTGAAACTAGTCCCTTGTGATCCACCTGTCACTCAAAGTGACCACGCGCTTAATTATTTAATAATAATAATAATAATGATGATGATAATAATAATTAAAACAGATGAGTTTTATAAGAATCCAACCCCAGAACAGTTGTCATAAATAGGGTAATTAACTATAGAGACCAAAACAGTTTTTTTACCAGGCTGTAAACTGTATTTTACAGCCTGCATTTCAGGAGTTTATGGGGCTTGACTTGATTTTCGAGCCAGTGGCCAATTGAAGAACTGCAGTTTTCCAGCCACTTGGTTTTAACAAGGAAAAAGAATGTGTGGAAAGCATTTCCCTTCTTAGAGGCCTCAGTGTTTTGGTTTGGATTTAAGAGTGAACAATTCTTACATCTGTGCTGGACTGCTCAGTATCTCTTCGTGGAGGATTTGAAGAAGTATTTGAGGAAATAAACAGTTTTGGTTGCAGAAGTTACTTAAGGTCAGGGGCTCAAACAGAAGCCTACATCCTTCATCTACTACTTAGCCTCTCTTACATAACTGATTCATGTACACCAACATCAGAAACATCTGTTGCTTTTCTGGTTGTTATTTTATATTAAGCCATAAATTGTACTTAAAGCCTGATTTTGTTACTTCAAGAAACTTCACTGGAGCGCTCCATAAAAAGTTGGATGGAAAGTGAAAATCGAAGAAAAAAAAAAGAAAGAAAAGGTAAATATATCAGTTAATAATAAACTTCTTTATTGCTCAGGTGCGTTGGAAACTGATAACCCTTTGCTGCTGCACACATCTATACATTCCTTCACCAGAAACAGGGATATGTATAAAAAAACACATAAACATTTGAATAGAAATATGGTGTTCCTCCCAGTAAAGCCTGAGTTTGTTTCCTAAAACAAAATCCAGAAATTGTTCCAGCCAAAGACCATTGAATCAGAACACTTTCCACATCCGTGCTGAGACATAATTTATATTATATTTCAGTCCCACCATCCCTGTAGTCCCGATTAAACCACACATGAGAAGAGAATAACTGGATGAGAAAATGAAAGAAAAATTAAAGTAGCCTTTGCTCAGTCACAGAGAGACATCTCAACATGTTATTCTGCCGTCCAAATATTTGTTCAAAGAGCAAACACACCATGTACACACACATGCAGACACACACATAAAACCATTCCTGGGTGTTGGAGTGGGATTTCAGTGCAGTAAAATAAATTCCATGCATTCCTCTCCCTATCCAGTCCATGTAACCCGTCTTCTGTCTGTATGCATGCATGCTCTCCATTGTACTTGTCTCATGACGAGCGTCCCCCTTACCCACCTACTGTCTCCTGTCCCTGCTTCTTGTCTCTATATCAGTAACTGTTTTAGGACTGTTCTTCACCACATTGGCTGTAGGACGTCCTTACTTTGCCGTATGTCCAATAAGGTAAACAGTCTATAATTTAGATTGAAACCATCATCTATGTGTTTGAAAAGATATATACACCTGTAAAGCAAACAATCGGGAGAATAAAAACACTTTGTAGATTACATTCCTTGGCTGGAACATGTAACGTCTTGCTTAATATTTAACAAACATGTCCTTTTAATCTCACCTTAGGCCTTTTCCAGGTGACTCTGCCGATCTGGTTGCTCTGGTAGAACAGAGACTGGTCGGATGTGGGGAAGAGAGGATCTTCAAACAGACGTCCATTTTGCTGGCACTGCCTCCTCAGTGCCGAGAAAGACTGGCCCTCGTATGGAATCACCATCCCCCTGCACAGACAGAAACCTGTGGTTTGTATCCGTGTCTGTCCAAAATGTCATCATTTCATCATTTTATATAATTTAAAATTAGCATATGAATTCTTGAGTTATTGCCAAAAACGTGCTTTGTGAGGTCCTACTACTGACTCTCCAGCTTACTTTATATAGATTATTACTGTACATGGTTTTGGTTGACCAGGAACTCTGATCGTAAGTTAAAATCCTTTACTGATACATGAATAACCAGCACATTTCAAAAGTCTTCGTCAGGATATAAAGTGCAATGAGGACAGGTGCTCACATTAAAACTCATCAACTCATATTCTTACTAGGCCGCTACTGTACGTTCAAATACACTATACACAATGCAATACAGCAAGAGTGGAAATAAGGGCAGGCTGAGACTAAAACAGTGTTTGTTATTTTGGGAAAGAGAGGACATGGTGGACGAGCTGCAGGAAAATCAGGCTTCAAGGCCAGAAACTGTGCAGATAAATCTTTGTGGTGTGGATAAAGATTAATGACAAGGATATCCTTCTCTTTTAAAAGCATACAATACTTTTAAACACTCCCAAAACTTGTGTGCACACAAACACACGCATAAGATTGTCTAATACACATTACATTAACAATCCCATCAGTCATGTGACAGGATGACAAACAGAAACTCGGACAGTCACCAGCAAAGCAAACACAGGATCAAAGTTTCATACGGTGCAGCAGCATCGGGCGCCTGAGTGAAGTCCTAACCGCTACTTCATGTCCAAACAAAGTGCGACAAAAACATTGTAGCAGCAGATTAAAAATATGACTGCTAAGCATCACATAAGTAGCAGCAGGAGATTTTTAACGAGCAGCATTATCAAACGTTAGTAAATTAACTGCTATGTATTCATGTTTTGGGGCAAAACTGAAACCAGTCGCTGGCTATGAAGTGATCGTTAAATCACTTAATTTGGTGTTTTAGTCAAATTCCGCCTTGTCATCTATATTTGACTGTCACACATCTGGAAAAGAAAAAAAAAGCCCCTTTATTAAGACCTGCATCTCTTTACAAAAACATTATCACAGCTTAACATGTTGGTCTGATGTCTCAATAAACACCCGCAAAAGTCATGACAGCAATCTTCTGGAGTTGGATCAAGTATGTTAACATTTCCGTAACACTTTCAACACGGCACACAAGTCCGACTTTGATACCGTTAGATTGATGTTTGTCATAAAGCTGCAGCACAAGATAAACATGAAATAATCCACATCTTCTTTGCCTGATTAAGATCCCTGTTTACTTTGTTACGGGAGATTCTTCTCAAGTGGGTTTAGCATCCCGGACACTCACAGTGCTCATTGAGGAAAGTGTTTAACTGCAACATGAGCTGTAAAATCCCTCCCTAATACAGCCTGTGAAAAAGCACTCTTCTTTATTATATCATTAAACGTTTCAACTCACTGCTGTTTTCCAAAAGTGATACTGCGTTATCTCGCAGAGCAGGTTTCAAGTTTTGAGCGAGCAGTTGGCTCTTTGTGTCAATGTTGTGTCCTGTCTGAATAAAGCCGGAAGAAACCAACCCAGAAACATCATACACAAGAGGGAACACTTTACTGCACAATGACTACTCTTACTTTAAAAGACTTGAAGTAAATCTTGCTAATAATGCAGGGTTTGTCTGGTACTGCTACTTTTACTTGAATTTGAATACTTCTTCCACCACCGACTGCCATGATGTGGGTTAACATGAAGACTGTTCATTGGGCAGGGCAACATCAGGTCCGTCTGTAATTATATCTGTGTCAATTAAGGCACTTAGCACAGAGAGGATACTGAACAGAGCCGACACAACAACACATTATATGATCTGCTTGGTGGTCTGTTTCTATAAAAAACTTTTTTTCATTTTTGAAAAAACCAAAGCAACTGGTCTTTCCAGAAACAATGTTCTGATTACTCTGAGACTCTACAGAGACCTCGCTGTGAACAGTGTTGAAGTTTCTGTGTGGGGTGGGGGGGGGAGAATTACCCTTTAACACTATAAAGTACTGTGGGGTTAGGGTTAGGGAAAACAATATGTCGACCCTGAGAGGTTGTGAGCTGGGAAGAAGAAACTGAGCGGACCTTCTTCTGCAGACGACCAGCATGACTGGGAAATGACTCATCATCAGCTGGGGGGAGGGGGGAGTGTTTGTCTGCGTCTGTGTATAAGTGCAGTGTATCACACGATGAACAAAACCAGTTCACATTCCCATTTCTCACTCTCACATTTACAAACATTTTTAACGTTCAAATGACTGACACCACTAACAGCAGACTGCGGGACAGTCAGACTCTCTGACTTGATAGTAACGACAGGGCTTTTTCATTCCCGACAACATTAATGATGGCTCTATTGTACAAGTGTCCCAGTAAGACATGAGCCAGAATGAACCAAACCAGGACCCTGACACTGAAGCCGCTAAATGGAATTCAGCCATCATTAGTTTACACTTGTGCTTTTCCTACAAGATACATGTCAAACTGTCTTTGTGTAAACAGCCTATTATATTGCATTTATTAGAATAAAAAAAGCAAAACATAAATAAAATAAAACAGTTATCCATTGTATGTACTGCTTGTACAGGTGGGGGTTAGTAGTATTGTTCCTCAAAATTAAAGATATTTTCAAAAGACCCACATTAGTGCTGCTTAGTGACTTTAATCCCTGAAGTCTTTTTCACATGCTGAGAGGGACAATCAAGTTGAATATGATTGTATTTAATCTTTCACTCCCAACATATGGGATGTACAAAAGCAAATTCTCCATTTGTTTTTGAAATTGTTTGAAATTAATTATTTTCTGACCAACACTTCAAATTCAAAATATATATTACACTTACAATGACAGAAAACTGAGACATAGCAAGACATACTCTTATTAAGGAAGCTCAAACCAGTACATGCCTTTCTCTTGATACATTTAATAGTTTCATGTCAGCCTGCTTCTCTATTCATTTAAATGTGTTATTCAACCCAAAGAATGCTGCAACAACTTATGAGACATAATAGAGCAAGGTAATAGTCATCATATACTTTACATAATGTATATGCTTGTATCGACAAACAAAATAATTAAAGACCCCTGGACTTTGAGAAACTGGGATTTTTCACTTTTTAGGACCAAATGATTAATCTAGAAAATTAATCAGCAGATGAATCGCTAATATTATAATCGTTAGTTGCAACCCTATTGGCCTGATTAGGGCTCTACTTTGAAGATGGAAACCTGGGATCGGGAATGTTGTGACATTTCAGCAGATTGTTTAACACTGAATAAACTGAGTTGCAGCCCCTAAAATAACTGTCTGCGCAACTAAAAACCCACGAACACTCAACATTAGTTCCAACAAGTTTAACTGAAGAAAAGGTGCATTTTTAAAAAGGTGTATGAGGTAAACACTCAGCAGGAGAAACAGGGTCAGTAGTAGTAAGAGAACACTGCATGCAAGACGTCAGCTGTTCATGTCAATCTACTGTCAACCTACTGTCAACAACACAGTTTGCTCCTCTTTCAAACTGCCTGCAGCATTAATGGATTTACTTCCAAACCTGATTGTGAGATCACTTTATTATGCTCAGTACTTAACACGGCTCATTCATTTTACGTGTGAATACACTGTTTCTTAATGTGAGAACAACTGACAGGTGCATTAAACTGAAACGTTAAGGACCACCAGTGTTATCTACAGACACAGAGGATTGATTATGGAGCAAGCAAGAACAGAGGAAAAGCAGCCAAGCATGGGTGTGGTTTCATGTGGGCACCAATACAATGTCACAACAGCTTTATATGTGCCAACTGAACAACAATGCAGATGTTAAAATATCACATTGTAGATGATGTGTGACATAAACAGCATAAACACATTTCATGTACCCAAATGCAGATTTGTAAATCAGTCTTACTTTGCTAAAATTAATTTTAAGACACATTTTGCAGAGGCAGCTTCAAGCGTTTTTCAGCTGTGTGAAGCAACCAGGAAATAACACCGGAAATTGGGAAGACTTTGCCTCCAAAGTAAAAGTGTCTTATCAGTCGGAAAAGAGAACAGTGTAGTGAAATGGAAACCACACAACTGTTTCTATCAATCATTTATGGGAGATTGTAATTGTTATTATTATTATCATTATTATCATTATTATTATCATTATTATTATTATTATTATTATTGATGTTATTAAAATATATGTTAAGTCCAGTTTCTTCAACATGGATTCTCTCAGTGGTGGAAGAAGTATTCATATATTTGACTAAGGTAAAAGCAGCAATACTACAATGTAGAAATACTTAATTACAAGTAAAACTTCTTCCAGCAATACCCAGGATTCACAAACCCTCCGCCAAAGCTATTTATTTTGAAGGTTGGTGCCGGAAGTGTACTTGGTAACACGAGTTAGCTTTCTAAAATGGCAAGTTTTGTTTTCATAGATTTTTCATCTTCTTTGAAAAAGGCGGAAATGGAAACCGTGAAAGACTGATTTCACTATAATACTGCTTTTCTGTTTAATTTTACGCTAGCAGCAAACGTTTAATAAACTTTTCAAAGTGCAAATTGTTAATGTTTTGTTTTTTTATGTAACTGAACGGCAGTTAAATTAAACTATCTTCATCTTTTCTGACGCAACAAAAAGACTGTTTAATAATAAGGAGTTTAGGAGTGTAGTTTCTTAGCAGACTTCAGATGACTGAAAAAGCCATGTCAGTGCCAAGTTAGATTGAACTAATTAGACTTTACCTGGAGAAATGTTTGGTTAAACGTCAGCTCCCCGGCTGTCTCACACGCGGCTGCTCCCGCTCTCTTCTCCCGGGAGGATTTCAGTGTTTTTATTCCCTCTCTTTTGGTTGTCAGATCGGTGATGTGCGGAGGTTTTCACTCGGGAATTAAGTTAGTTTACAACCGTCAAAGTAAAACCACACAGACGCAGGAGGAGCTCCAAGCCCCCTCCAATCATCTGAAGGCTGGAGCCAAACCCTGTGATGCCTTCAGATGCGGCACGGACAAATTGGAACGACTCAATACTGTATTGTGGTGGTGTTGTTGTTGTTTTTGTTGTTGTTGTTTGTGCAATCGAAACTTGCATCACAAACATGCATAACACATATAAACATATACACATATACTGTACACACATACATACAATCATGCACACATATATAGATGCATCCATACATGTAGGCCTACATACAATATCATACAATAAATAGAGAAATAAAATGAAAGACCTCGAACACAGCTTTTTTTGAAGTATTGAATACATAACGTTTGCCAAGCAACACAACAGTGTTCAATAATGAGTTTTGATCATGTTGAAAACCCCAAATAATACTGAGAGTGGATAAATATAAAATAATTGCTTGTTTGGATAACCAATCTACCACCTGCATCCAAAAGGATGCAAACTGGACAATGTCAAAATAAAGGCATAATGTCCTCCTCCTCTTTGGTGCAACATCTACAGATATTATCCTTGTCATGATCGTGATTTTGTATATCCTGTTTTATTTTGAAGTGTTCACTCCCCATTGTGTCATGTCTAGTTGTACTTCCTGTCTGTGTGTTTTTCCTTTCTGTGATTGTTGATTTGTTCCTCCTGTGTCCCCCTTCACCTCGCCCTTGTATTTTAGCTTCCCTCCCCAGCTGTGTCTCGTCCCCCTCGTTTAGTGTCTGTGTGTATATATCCCTGTGTGTCCCAGTGTTCCTTGTCAGTTCATCATCTACAGTGTCACCCTTGCAGATGTCTCCTCGTGCTCCCTGTGTCGTCCCGGTTTGTGTTTAAAGTTTTACTTTTTGCCTTATTTTGTAATTTCGTAAGCTTTTTTGGAATAAAGCCCTCTTTTTGTTAATCTCCTCGTCTGCTGTCTTGCATTTGAGTCCTCACCTTTTCCCCACCGTGACAGTACGAACTGACCAGAAACATGGACTCAGCAGAGGTCATGGTCGAGGAGACCTATAATTTAGTGTAGACTTTAATTATAATTTTTGGAGAGTGGAAGCAAAACCCCTGTTGGAGGATACGACAGGCTGCGCCTGGATTGGCGAGAAAAGAGGTTGCTAAGAAGCCAGAGTTGAAGAGCCTTTTACATGAGTAGCTTCAGGATTTTGTGGACACCCCACCTTGCCAGCCTAACCCCGCCGATCCTTCCACTCCACTTCTTTTTGCCTGAGCTGCGGCAAACCCCCTTCTCCAGTCGTGCTGTGGCAACCTCCTACTCCTGTCGGGCCGCACCAGACCCCAGTCCCTGAGCCATTTCTGGGCACTCTCCTGGCCCTGGGAGGTCCTCGGAGTCTCCAGGTGACTTCCAGGTCTCAAGCGCAAGAGACCCAGACCACGGCAGACTCCTGTTTCCGCTGCCGGGCCGCGACAGCCCCCTGTTTCCGCTGCCGGGCCGCGACAGCCCCCGTTTCCGCTGCCGGGCCGCGACAGCCCCCGTTTCCGCTGCCGGGCCGCGACAGACCCCGTTTCCGCTGCCGGGCCGCGACAGACTCCGTTTCCGCTGCCGGGCCGCGACAGACCCCGTTTCCGCTGCCGGGCTGCAGACTCCCGCTGCCGGACCTCCGCAGACTCCGCAGACTCCCGCTGCCGGACCTCCGCAGACCCCCGTCGCCGCTGCTGGATCTCTGCAGACATCCTCTCCAGCTGATGTCGGACCGCTGCAGACTTCAGCTGCCCCTCGAGGCCCCAGCTGTTCCCCCAGCTGCCCCCCGAGACCCCAGCCCCTGTGCTCCCTTTGCCCCCCGAGACCCCAGCCCCTGTGCTGTCTTTGCAACTCGAGACCCCAACCCCTGTGCTCCCGTTGCCCCCGAGACCCCAGCCCCTGTGCTCCCTCCGTCCCTCCAACCCCTGTGCTCCCTCCGTCCCTCCAGACCCCCCTCCGTCCCTCCAGACCCCAACCCCTTCGCTCCCCCCCGCCGACCTCCAGCCCGGCCTCCAGACCAGCCTCCTGAGCGGCTCTGGCCGCCTCTAGACCAGCCTCCTGAGCGGCTCCGCCCGCATCCTGCCTGGCCTCTCCTTCAACCTCCTGAGCGGCTCCGCTGGCCTCCAGCCCGGCCTCTCCGCCGGCCTCCTGAGCAGCCCCGCCCGCTTCGCCGGCCTCCTGCCCAGCCTCCAGAGCAGGGGCCTCCTTGTTTGCCCCTTGAAAGTTTTACTTTTTGCCTTATTTCGTAATCTCCTCATCTGCCGTCTTGCATTTGAGTCCTCACCTTTTCACCACTGTGACAATCCTCAGTTATTCTCCATACCGTAAGCATTTTAATTGTCGGTAATATTTTATAAAACATTTATAACTGGAAAGCCCATAAATAGATAGAACAACATGGCCAGTAAATTAACCTAAGAAAACGTTTAACAAGGAAGAGGAGTATCAAACACATTTCCCCAATATCTTTGCAAAGGATATTTGCCTTCTGGCTCAGCTCTCCATACTCCTGCAGCACCTCCCACAGTATCACCCGGGGGACCCGGTCATACGCCTTCTCCAGATCCACAAAGCACATGTAGACCGGATGGGCGTACTCCCAGGCCCCCTCCAGGATCCTTGCGAGAGTGAAGAGTTGTTCCAGGACGGAATCCGCATTGTTCCTCTTCAATCAGAGGTTCGACTATCGGCCGAACCCTCCTTTCCAGCATCTTGGAGTAGACTTTACCAGGGAGGCTGAGAAGTGTGATACACTTCCACGCAATGTTGACGAGGCGTGTAAACCAAGACAGCCCCTCAACACCAAAGCCGTCAGCATTTCTGGACAGATCTCATCAACCCCTGCGGCCTTGCCACTGTGGAGTTGTTTGTCTACCTCAATGACCTCCATCAGGGAAATTGACGATGGTCCCCCATCAGCTTCCAGCTCTGCCTCTACCATAGAGGGTGTGTTAGTTTGATTCAGGAGTTTCTCAAAGTGCTCCTTCCACCACCCGATAACCCTCTCAGTCAAAGTCAGCAGGGTCCCACCCTTGCTGTACACAGCCTGGATGGTTCCCCGCTGTCCCCTCCTGAGGTGCCGGCACCTTGGTGCAGAATGAAAGTCCTTCTCCATAGCTTCTCTGAACTTCTCCCACACCAGCTGCTTTGCCTCTGCCATGGCTGCCGCCCTTTGAGCCTTACAACTGTTTCTGGAGTCGGACAGCTTCCCTGACTACCTGGGTCCACCGCGGTATTCGAGGATTACCGCCCATTGAGGTACCTAAGACCTTGAGACCACAGCTCCTCACCGCAGCTTCAGCAATAGCGGTTTTGAACATTGCCCACTCAGGTTCAATGCCCCCAACCTCCACAGAGATGCCTGAAAATCTCCGCCGGAGGTGTGAGTTGAAGATCTCCCGGACAGGGGCTTCCTCCAGATGTTCCCAGTTCACCCGCACTACCTGTTTGGGCTTACCAGGTCTGTCCAGAGTCTTCCCCCACACCTTGAGCCAATTCACCAACAGATGGTGATCAGTTGACAACTCCGCTCCTCTTCACCCAAGTGTCCAAAACATGCAGTGTTTTCATGGCTATTTATCACAAAAATGTAACTAAGTTGTGTTCAAATCAACAGCATGTGTTGTAGCTTGTAATGTCTCTGTAAGTATGATTACTCTGCCCCTCAACCTGGAACACCCTACATCAGGAACTGAAGCTGTCCAGTACACTGAGACTCCATGGCTCAATGAGATTGTAAACTAAATGTAGGAAATACAGCACAAAGGTTTTAACTATAAATTGTATTTTTTTTTTGTTGTCTGTTTTAATCTTGCTATGGGAAGCACTTTTGGCTGCATGTTGTAATGAAAGGTCCCATATAAAGCTGAGTTGAGTTGAGAACCGTAAACCCAGATTTAAAGGAGCCACTTCAACATGTCATGACACTTGTTATACACCACTGACCTCTGGTGAGTGTTGAAGGAATTACAGGAATTACTGATTATGTGAAAGGTCTTTCATACCAAAACCAGTACATCTATAATCTAAAAACAGTATTTATATTTAACTCCTCTGCAAATCAGCTGCATGAAAGTATCATAATGCATATGCATAACATCCAAAAGGCAAATGAGTTCTTGCCACTGCAAAACGTAACTCACAGTTAATACCAACTCAAATCCTGCACTCAGGCAGAACGAGCAAGAGCAGAAGCCAAACACCACACCATGAACAATAACTGTAAAATCTATAGTTTTAAAAATCGTTCTAACTGAAGTGGATTAGTCCACACCACGACTTTAAAGACACCAGAGGTGAACAATTTCGTTGGGATCTCTTTCAAATTGATAAACAATAGAAACTGACAGCCAATAAGAAAAATCCACCCAGCGCTCTCTCCTCACCTCTGTGGTGTGTGCGGCACAACACTAACTTATTATTCATATTCTTATAAATTAGATAAAATATCAAGAGCTTTATAAATGTTTTCTGACCACGTCATTTATCTAAGCTAATTAATGGCATTTAGGAAACACTTTTTAGAAATTCTACTCTTAAAGATTCAATGTGTAAAATATGCCAGAATTGAAACTTAAAACTTTAAAACAATGAACTAACATCATCAACAGAGTGTAAAAAGGTAACAGTGTTGACGTTATGTCAATCACGTCTGTGTGCTGTGTTGCAGAGATATCTGCTGTAATAAACATGCTCACTGACAGTTCCAGCCGTCCTGTGTAGGAGGTGACAGTGAGTCAGTGTAGCTCCAGTCTGCCCTCAGACCAGAGGAGAAGAAGTACAGCTGCCTGACTCGGGCAGACTCAGGGCTCGTTAACATCACATCCATGATCCCTGCAGAAACGAGAAAAACGACTCGCACCCGAGCGACCTCGTCTTCACAGTCTGCTTCGCCGGAAGAAGAGTGTGCAGGAGAAACGGGAGACGGACGGATCTTCCGTTAGCAGTCAGCAGTTAGTACTGATTTAGCCGACTCCCCACTGGATCGACAAACTCTCTGTTGATGCCGTTACACATGTTAGACCCAGAGCTCCATCAGCCCGCTGTGGTTACCGGTGCTGAATCGGAGCCGCTGCACGCTCCTCTGCCGGGAAGCAGTACGAGTCGTTCACTCTTCTCTGCCGCCCGGACCCAAGCCAACATACAAACTATCAAAACGTAACATTACACGGCTGTACGGCCCCCAGTGGCACAGTAAACACACAGATATCTAAACTCTATGTGAAGATATAAGAGATATATAGCTGTACAATACATTACACAATATAAATAATACGTTAAAACTTACAATACAATAAATATGACAAATGACTACAACTAAAATATAAAAAGGTTAACATACTATAGTTGGCTTTTTTCAATAACTGATGGTTTTGATGATGATAAATGTAAACAGTTTTGACCCAGTAGTAGAAGTGAAGTACTGCCCCCTGTTACGCATTGAACCTTTAACCACTCAGTCAATACCGTTTATTAATCACTTATACAACGTAATATTAGGCTGCAAATTAAACGTAAAAAAACGTCATTTCAAATGAAACATACTGCAAAACGGTCTTTTGTCTGGTCTGATCATAATTACCTATCCATTTTAGGGCTGACAGTTATATTCAGTGGCAGACTCAGGCTGTCTGAGGGGCAGGTGCCAAAACACGCAAAGTTTTCGAGCATGTCAGCTAGTCTCTATGACAATACTCCATGTTTTCTTAATTTTAAGACTTCATTGCGCTTTCTCCACTGGAAGGAAGGGCACCCAGGGGACTTCATCATGTTTTCTCTCCGGGTGGCCCAAGAAGACACGTTGTTTCTCCACTTGAAGGTCACCCTAAAGAGCACTTCATCATATTTTCTCTACTGGAAGGTCACCCTAAAGGGCCCTTCACCATCTTTTCGCTACAGAAAAGACACCCTAAAGGGCACTGCATCACGTTTTCTCTACTGGAAGGGCACTTTATCTTGTTTAATCTACTAAAGGGGAATCCAAGATTGCTCTTTTGCTGCGTTTTTACGAACATGGGGGCAGCAAGGGGGTTGGTCGCCCCCCCCCTTTAGTCAAACAGTAATTATATTTATAGTTATTGTTATAGTTATCTTTTTTTGTGTGGACGTACCTTTACTGTTCACAGAGTTTAACTTTCAAAACTGCTTGTACAAGAAACAGTTGGCTTTATAACACAATGCCTCTGCCTCTGTGATGCTATTAATCTTTAACATCAGAGGAGAAGACATCCACTGTGTCATGTGAGAAACTGCACTTTACACTTTGCCAGAGGAGACACATCCATCAGACGATGTGTGTTCACACATGAGAAGGAAAAGACGACTGCATTTAGAGGAAATTGTACAAGCTGTCAAAGGTAAATATCACAGACTGCACCACATGCTCTTTATATGTAGATCCTCACTCATATTTTGTCTGTTACTTCACAGATCATACATTGAATTGTAAAGTCTTATTGTTAAAGTGAATTTAACATTTTGATTATTAGTTTTTCTATAAAGAATATTCAATCTCCTCCAACAGTTTCAGCATTGTATGATCATCTGGTCCACTATGAAACTTAAAGCTGCACTAATTGATGTGTAGGCCACTTGAGGTCAGCTGAAGAAGCAGAACTCGGACAGAGCAACATTCATTTGAAGCATTGTTTTGCTTGTGTCCATTAGATGAGTGTTAGTCCATTATTAACTCTCCTTGTATAATTGTGTCTCTCTGCTGTTTTGAACAGTGTACAGTTGGTTTGTTTGCTGGAAACGAGCAGAGTTTGCATGATGTCACAGATTAATTTACTGTGAACTATAAAAACACACCCGACTCTGATTTCCTGCGTAGGTCCAAAATGTTAACGAGGTGGTTAACATTCACGGCCTTTCTGGCCGGCTCAGCGAATCCAGAAAGAGCAGTCGCAAATGGCCGTGGCTCTCTGACCGTCGCACCAACCTGCAGGGTCAAAGGTCATCCAGAGGCAGAACTGACTTTAAACTGTGGAGACGGAAAGAAAGCAGGTCAGTAAAGAGGCTCAACACAGACGGAGTCCTGCCTCCACACCTGAGTAATTCAATGTACTTTAACTCACCTGTATCACTCAGTATCATTCAGTGGTGGGCCGTCAGGGCCAGCAAGGCCTTCTCTGCTGGCCTAAACATCATCAGAATATACATTTAATTTTGATATATCTTTTCCACAAATATGTATTAAATTATTCCCCATAGTCTATTCTCTTCATTTCATAGCTTTCCTCTTGGTTGCACTGCTTCTAGCCTCAGATCGAGATTTGGAGGTCTGGCCTTTATGTCAGAGCTTTTATCCAATTATATTTCAGCCATCATGTGTTGCCAGGGTCCACGAAACCTGCCCTTAGGCCTTCAGAATCAACAGTGCGGGCGCCTGTAGCTTAAAGTGAACGGAGACAAAACTGTGGCGCTAACCAATCAGATTTCGAGTTGGGGACACCGGGGCCAGCTAGCAGGCGTACGATAACGTCAGCACGTCCACGTCTTTTGATTGGATAGGCACTATTGAGAGGCAGAGCTATGCAGAGCTAGCAAACTGAACTTGAACGAGCTAATTTAGATTTTTACAAGCTACTTTTTTTCAACCCACAATGGCTGAAGGAGGACAAGAGATCGATTTGGTCGCAGATATAATTACAACGCCATTTTCAAGAAAAGCTAGATATCGTTAGAAGAGAACAGCCAACCCCGATGCTATATTATATTAATATTAATATGAATATAACTCTGTTGTACTTGACTATGTTAAGGTGATGCAACGCCCGGTTGTACTGCGTTTCTGTCTAAATGTAGTTTCTAGAGCCATGGCATCATAATGATGGTATAATTCAGGTAGGACTGTGTAGGACATCACTGAAGGCCTAGGTGGGAAGTGCACGGCCCTCCACTGGTATCATTAATACTGCTCCACATGGCGTCCTGTGTTCCAATGTGTGATTGTTCTTATTAACATGTTACTAAATATCAGCAGTTTGGTTCCTATGTAAAATGCCTCACAGATATATAATATTGTATTTCTCAAGTTTTTAACAAACGTTACTCAAACAGGATTCATTATTTACATAATAATCACAAGGATGCAATAATAGTCAACAGTTCTTCAGTTTTGTTTTCCTGGTCAGAAACATCAGATAGCCCACACACTTTTTTTTTTTTTAAATGTGTTAATTAATGTATGAACCGTAGCAGTCAGGGATACAAAAGTGCCACAAAAGAGGGTTGGATTAGTAAAATGCTCTTTGAACATATTTTGAACAAGTTTACTTTGAAATCAACAGACAGGGTTTGTCTGGTTCTTCTTCTTCTTCTTCTTCTTCTTCTTCTTCTTCTTCTTCTTCTTCTTCTTCTTCTTCTTCTTCTTCTTCTTATTATTATTATTATTATTATTATTATTATTATTATTGTTATTGTTATTGTTATTGTTGAATTGTTAAATAAAAGCTAAATCAAATGCTTTGTATAAATTGTATCTGCCGTTTCTGACCACAAGAATATTTACATACATGGATTATTCAACCCAGATTATAAATTTATTATTGATCATAAGGAGGTGAGACAGTTGAAAGTGACGGATGGATTTTGATTGGCTGTCAGTGTTTCTATCTGTCATCAAACTGCTCTGAAAGTGATCCCAACAGTTCCACTGTGCTGCAGCTGGATGACATATTTTTGAATGCCAACCCAAAAGTTAGTTAGTTATTGCCGTGGTTCACTCGACAAAAAGCCAATAGTATTTCTTCATTGGACTCATTCCTGCAGCTCTGTAACTCCTCCTTTCATGTGTAGGTGTGGTTCAGTACTGGCACACCCCTTTTGGAGACCTCCAGACCCCTGGTTTACCCCTGGACCCTGTCTTTATACATCGGGATGGAAGCCTGAAGGTCCCCAACACCAGCATCCTGCACAGCGGCCTGTACTACTGCCTCCTGCAGCACACAGAGGGAACTACACTGTGGCCGTACGAGCTCCATGTTGGTCCTAATCAAGATCAAAAGAACCAGGAACACAGCGAATGTAAGGAGTGTGATGTGTTCAGGTTCAGGAGGGACGTTGGGTCTGTGGAGGCGAGGCAGGTAGGTGTTTCAGATGGCCAGTTTGCAGGAGCTGTGGCGGCATCAGTGCTGCTGACGTTTGTGGTGGGCTTCAGCGCTGGAGCTCTGACAAGGACTCATGTTCTCAGGTCCGTTCAGGGATCATATATCCCAGCTTTTATTCAAACTGGGATCAGATTACCAAAATGTGACATTTCTGTTAAATTATTTTGCAGCTTTTCTGTCAATAAATGCTAAAAACAGGATGTTCTATTAGTTGCACTAAAAAAATGCGTTCTGTATCTCTAGAAGCCCTGAAAGTCAAGTGAGAAACAATTCTGACCTCAGTTGTGTTCTCGCCTGTTTATATGTTAAGAACAGGTGAATAAAATGTTTCGCCAGGATCAGTTCTAAAGATAGTTTCCTTCTGTGAAAACAGGTTTTAAAAAAAAAGTTTTAACAGGATAACTTTTTCCTTTTCATTTGTGAAAACAGAATTAGTGTTTTTTGTTGTAATACTCATTACGGCCACAAGAGGCTGAAATGCACCACTTACGTTCTAAATACGACTAAAAGCATTCATGTTTTCTTCAGTGTTCTGAGTTTTAATTTCACTATGCACAAGGTACATTTATTATGTGTTAGCAAATTAGGTCAATACAAAGGTCAAGATATATATGTATCAAGAGAAAGAATGATTCATTTAAATAAAATGACTCTTCCAATCAGCATAATCTTATATCATGGCAACTAGAATTACCACCTTGCGGTTGTTTTCCTCCGCAATTTGACTTAACCAGTCAAGTTACAGTTACATACATCCATGTCTGTCTAAAATATCATCACTTAGTCATTTTATCCCAATAGACATTTGTGTGAAATTCTCCTAATTATTGATGATCTTGATCTTGATTTATGGCCAAAAAACGTGTTTTGTGAGGTCACAGTGACCTTGAACTTTGACCCCAAAAATCTTATCAGTTAATCTTTGAGTCCAAGTGAACGTTTGTGCCAAATTGGAAGAAATTCTCTCGCTGTGTTCCTGAGTTATTACATTAACAAGAATGGGACAGATGTGAGGTCACAGTGACCTTGACCTTTGACACCATGAAATCTTATCAGTTCATCTTTGAGTCCAAGTGAACGTTTGTACCAAATGTTAAGAAATTCCCTCAAGGCGTTCCTGAGATAAGGCGTTTACGTGATGTTACGGACAGACGTACGAACAGACGGACGGACAACCCAAGAACATAATGCCTCCGGCATCGGCTGTTGCCGGCGTGGAGCATAATCATGAGCGTCTTGGGGCAGAAATTAGTGTTACAACAAAAATTCACCTGCAAAAATAAAATGTTCTATCTGTTTTAACAGATTTAAAACTTCAAAAAACAACACAAAAAGTTTATCCTGGAAAAAAACTTTTTTTTACGCAGGAGAGAAGACTGTTTAGATCACCATCATTTTTCATTACTTGCCTCTCAGGCCTTCCGTACCTAACTCAAACACAATCAAGAGTCTGCTAATTGATTTTCCTACCGAAACAAATGGAGACCAATGGGTGCCTCAAAAAATACATGTATTATAAAATTGGATGTATTGTAAAATTCCTACACTACACTACATGTGAATAGATTAAAGATCTTTAAATAATAGATATCACAGGTCATTTAGCACCATGAAACTTCCTCAGTTGATTGCTTACATAACGACACTTATCTTTTGTATTACAAGTTTTCTGAAGATGTATTTTCAAATATGCAAATCTGGCAGTATTTAACGCTAACTTTGGATGAATTGCTGAGAAATCTACATAAAGTGTGGATTGTGAAGTCTGATGAAAACTATATAGCCAAACTCTCAAAATTGACCAAATATTGAACAAATGATGTTTTCGCCTGTCGTGTCTCGCCTTACAGGATGTGTAAACTGCAACATTTTTCTCTTTAGGTGTTTAGGGGTAGTCACTACAAGGTTGCGATCACCACGGCAACAACAACGCAAAACCAACTCTGAGGTCACCATGACAACACTGCCGCCCATACACGACAACCAGACGTGGGACGACGACGCAGACTCTACTAATTGTTCAACTATGGAGACGACGACTACTCTCCCCGCCAATCCTCAGAGAAGCTTACGGCACAAACGACAGGAGGAACGGGAAACAACAGCCTATCTGGAAGGATGCGACTACATGAAGGAGGAGGAGGAGGCCGGAAGAAGTGTGAAGGAAAATAATGAAGAGTGTAATGGGGAGGCAGAGGAAGGACAGTTCAGTGGTTTATTTATATTAGGGGAGGATGTAGCGAGTCAAACCGAAACCAATGACGACAAGTGTAGTAAAGACAAAGAGGGGAAAGATGGAAGAGAGAGCAGGGAGGACAAGAAGGAATGGAGACAGGATGAGGTGGAGGAGGCAGGTGAGCAAGAGAATAGGAGCAATGAGGATGGAGAGAGGAGAGGAAGTGAGGAGGAGGAGAAAAGGAGAGATGAGGAGGATCAAGAAACAGACAGCGATGATGAGGAGACAGGAAGTAACAAAGAGGAGGACACGATGAAAAATAATGTAATAGAAGGAGGAGGAGAAACTGTGGTCCCTCCGGGCCGTCGCAGACGCGTCATTCGCCTGTACCAGTACGACGAGGAAGGCCAGCGATTTGGTCACCTTCCTAGCCCTGCCACCAATGAACCAGGCCCCGCCCCCAGACTCAAGCAGCGCTCCCTCTCTTTGACACGCCTCAACACCATCATGGCTACCGCCTCAGCAGGACCGCTGGACACGAGAGACACAGGGAGGGGAGAGAGAGAGGAGAGGCCTGCACTTCCACATGGAGATATAACAGAAGGCTGGCCGAATGATGACCAGTGGTGTGTGGTCCATTAAGGGCTTCTGCAATTCCAATTGTGAAATACATATTTTAATGAAAGATTGTTTGTTATTGTCGTGTTGTTTGTATAAATATCAGTTGGTACTCTCACATAAATCATACATTACTACAGAAATGTGCTGTTGAAGTTGTGTGCAACGGGGGGAGGGTGGAGGATGTGAATGTAAAATAAATAAAAGTACAAATATTCTTTATAAAATAAATATTCATTAAAACAAAAATTGCTTTATCTACAAACAATTTCGCGACCCCCCTGCAGTACCTCGTCGCGGACCCCCTGTTGAAGACCTATGAACTAGAGCAGGGGTCACCAACCTTTTTGATACTGAGAGCTACTTCAAGGGTGCTGAATAATACGAAGGGCGACTTGTTTCATACAAACTTCCTGAATAACATAGTTGCACGGTTCACCTTTAATGATATTAATAATAATAATCATAATAAATATTCATATATGTGAAGAGACTGTCTGATCACATGTTAATTATTCCTCACAATAATTATTAACAATGATTTACCAAGGTAGGAAAAACAGATATATTTAAACATGCAACATTATTTGTGTTCTCAATCTATTTCAACATTTGAAAGTCACAGTTATCACATCTCTCATATTTTCGTAAATATAATTGACAGTTTTGTATGAATGAGCACATTTGAAGCATTTTGTTCAAAATCACACCAGTTATATTTTAGTACAAAGTATCACTTCTGTAAAAACATTTAGGAAATCATTAACTGTCACACCTTCAGATCCTATCTCGTTTGTACAAACCACTAACTTTGTAACATCGGGGAGAGAGGTCCTGGTCCTGCTGGACACCGGGAAGCCTTTTTGACATTTTCCTGGATTCATCCAAACTTTCTCTTTCTCAACACCATTTCTGTCAAATGTTATATTTGTACTATGTTGTTTATCCTGTACACACGACATCTATTGCACATCTGTCCGTCCTGGGAGAGGGATCCCTCCTCAGTTGCTCTCCCTGAGGTTTCTTCCATTTTTCCCCCTTTAATTTTGGGGTTTCTTTTACGAAGTTTTCACTTGTGCGATGCGAGGGTCTGAGGACAGAGGGCTGTCGTAACCTGTACAGTCTGTAAAGCACACTGAGACAAATGTATAATTTGTGATATTGGGCTGTATAAATAAATTTGATTCGACAATTCTGGAATGTACGTCAACCTTAGAAAGGAATTAAAAATCCAGAGATCTACCATACGATTCACCTCGACTTCATTTTCACCGACTTACGTTTGGTGATATAGCGTCGGTGAATTTGTTTTAGTGACGCCGATTCAATCCAGCAGCCACTGAGTATTACATAATACGCACTTCACCAAATATTTCATTGTAACCACAGTTAAATTTGACATTTACAGAAATCATTATTGCTTATTAAAGTTTGTATTTTTATGTTAAAACAAGTGCGACTGAACATAAACCCAGTACCACAACAGAATGAATTTTGTACGATTTGTCCCGTCTTGTTGTATTCAACTCATCTCTTAGTAGAAACATGTCTACCCTTCTCTTCCAAATTTTGTAAGACATTTTCTATAAGACAAGAAAGGTCTTCAATTTATCTTATATAAAAAAGGGTAGGGTTCGGGTTAAAGTGGATCTGGGGAATTAAGTGTCGACTTGCTGGGAATGAATAGTGTTAAAGTCAGTTGATTGAGGAAATGTTCTGAATCGTTGCACACTATTTAAATAACATTGTTTCTTAATCTGTGGGCTTGGGGGAAGGTGTCAAGTATTTTCAAGTCAAAAGGTCTTTCTTGATTTTGTCGAGTCAAAGGAATTAAATTTGTGACTTGGGTTCCAATCATACAACTCGACTCCACACCGCTGCAAAATACTGTGAAACGTGGACATATAAAGTGTTTGGTGAATGAAACCTAAAAGGTTGTACCAATTATTAATAAGCAGCTCGTCATACTTCCATTTCCTTTTTATTACTGTGAAAACATCTATAAACAAGACACAAAATGGAAAAGAATTGTTAACAAGAAAACAAATTCCACAACTCTTCTCAGTTCATTTTTTGTGTTTCTATTCTTATTTCAAAGAACATTTTCTTTTCACCAAATTAACACTATAAAAAGTCGAGTCAGCGAGAGAAAGGCCTGTGCCCACAGAGGGGTGATTCTGCAGTCCATATGTGTGTGTGTATTGTTAAAGTCTGTTAAAGTGTTGGTGAGATCTTTTCCTTTAACAATGTGGTTTTTGTTTTCTCTCCCTCGTTCTCCTTTTTGGTGTTGTGACGTTGTCTGCTACGATGCTGACCAGGCTTTCTGCCATTCCACAAACTCGTCTAGCAGCACTGGCCCTGCAGACAAAACGACAAAGACAATAATATTAATATAGATTCTGAATTTTTTGGATGGCTGTTCAATCGGAGAAATCATGTAGCAGAGAGCATGAACACTCTGATCCTAATAAGTATAAAAACAGTAACTTTCATTTAAAGAGCAAAACATCCCCTTTACAGACATGCCCACTTTTTCAAATCCCTTGCCGTTTGGAACACTAAACCATGTCGTTGCTGTGCATGCAGTATAAATGTGTTATTTTTCACCTATTGTTAACATGATTTCTGCATATCGGAGTCCATAAACAGTCTTGGAATTGCATGAATTGGTTATGACAGGAAAGCTGAGACTCATGAGCCCAATTGTTTTCAAGTGTGATGATGCTAAGGCCCAAACAGACATCAAAGAACTAGCGGCGACAGAGTCGACTGCTGCTGCCCGTGTCTTTTATTAGTCATTAGAGAAGGGAACCGTAAGACCTACGACTGTAAATATACAAGCCAATATTCAGATACACACATTAAAACAAAATAGTGTTTGCCAACCATTTTCACACCACTGTGGCTGAACACTTTATTCAAAGGTGGCCATGTCGTCGTGAAAATAGCCGTGTATTATGATCAGATGAAGACGAAGAGTCTCAGTGTGTCCTCTTCACTTCAGTTGTTCGTTTCTCTTCTCGTGCACGGATTAGTTTAAGCTGAACAGCCAATCAGAGTGCTTTTCTATTTCTTAGTTTGCAGAACAGAAGTGCTCGCTATCGAATCGCAAAAAAATGCAATTCGCGGCATCAATTTTTCTATGGTGTTCCTCAAGGTCTTGGTGTTTAAATTAAGAGGGATCTTTTTAAAAACTATTTTTATAATTTCTTGAGATGTTCTTCTTCTTTTTTTGCACCAAATCTCTGTTACGAATGGCATCAACCCACAAACTGCAAGTTGCCACTAATGTTTGCTTAGCTTGCTTTATTAGCACTGATAACATAAGATCCAGGATGGAGGGGCTACAAGCTAAAGGCTAACATTTTCTCAGCTCGTTTCTCAGGTAACTCAACATCCAGACGTACAATGACTAAAATCCTTTACCCGGTTTAAATGTATAATAATAAATTACCAAGATCTAACAAGTGAAAAGTAAAAATGTGGCTTAAAAAACTGGGTAAAAAGTCCATTTATGACCTCTGGCAGACAACCACAACGCTGACGCATGTGCAAAGGGGAAGCGTTGCCATCACAGTCTACTAAATGAAACAGTTACCTGGATTAATATGACAGATTTCTCTAGGTTTGAACATTTTGGATAATGTTTTGAGGAGCAAAAACCCGCTGTGAAACTGCTTTGGGTTCAGAGGGTTAATAAAGCAAAAATCTCTTATCTGATTACGAAAACAGTCGATAGCTGCAGCCCTAGTGAAATCCATAAATCGTTGCGGCAGTGCTGACCTTTGAGGGAATGGAGAGAACCAGAGAGTCTAAATGGAGGAAGCTATCATATTAGCTGTGTTGCATCATGCAGTGTCCTAGTCCCAGTGAACTCGTGCTCTGCTGAACCAAGAAAGATTTCCTCTCTGCAACCACCAGTGAAAACAGCCAAACAGTAGCAACAGGTTTGTAAGAAAAACAAGTTCCCAAAATATTTAGAGCTCAACTGCACCGCTGTGGTTCAACATTGATTGCAGGTCACTTACGCTTTTCTGGACTGGAAAACTAAATTCAAAGTTCCAACAGTATGCCCTCCTGTCGATACTACATTTGGTGACTGAATTATAAATGTTTTATAGCTGTTAAAATAGCCATTATTGGGGGAGAGAATAAAATCAATATAAAATATAACAGCTGATTCCAAACTATTAAACGCTGGTGTATCCGCTCTGGAGTGACTGTAAAATCCAAGTTGTTCGCGAGTAACTACTCACAAGCTCCATCTTCATCGTAGTTACTGAGGTCTGTGTCGATGGTCCTGCTGAACTCCAGAACGTTATACCACTGGTCCTTATTCATCCCCTTGTACTTGGACTGCTGTAAGACATGAACCAGAGTTCCAGAGTTAGTTTGCATAGAAAAACTACTGATGTTAACAATCTACTGTTCTTGTTCAAGCCGTTAGCACAGTACCGAAGAGTTTGATGCTTCATTCATAACATTAAAATGCTGCACAGTAGAGACGCGCCGGTCGATACCAGGCCGATTGTCAAGTAATCAGCCATGAGCAGTGACTGGCCGATCAGTCTCATGCATCACAATTCTTTGTCAGTCAAATTGAAACACACACACACACACACACACACACACACACACACACACACACACATTCTGCAGAGTTGCAGATAAACACTAGAAGTGCCCTCTGGCGGAGCCATGGCTGTTTCAATCAGTGAAAAATAATGTGTGCGTCTGTCCAATGATTCAGATGCGCTCCAAAATTAGGGTTAGGTTCTTCATTGGCCCATGCTTCACCCTTCCATGAATTTAGCGTTTCAAAAACAACTTTTTCACTGCATTCAAAAAAACCTTTTGTTCCCCCGCTTGCCGCACACAAAAGGAGGCACACGCCGGTATTAACTGGTTGGTCTAGCAACAACCTAACAGCACCACAAATGATATTTATACAACCACACCAAAAAAATGTTTGCTTTATATATTTTCAGAAAATATGACGACAGACATTCAAAGCTTCATGCAAAAGCCTTCAATAGAAGCTTTGAATGTAAAAGACTAAAAATGACGACATCTGTTACAGCCTTACTTTCAAAACTTATCTTTTTTTTCTGGCCGATCCAAACGAGTGAGTAAATGGATTTACCTCCAGAAACTGATTGAAGACTGGGAAGAGAGGCCATGTTGTCGCCAGCAGTAAGGCCAGCATGGATTTAGCCGTCTCCATGTCCAAACTCCTCTGGTCCTTATCCTGACGACAAGACAAATGCAGACAGAATTGTTTCAGGTTACGACACACAACCTGCTGGCAGGTCTTTATAAAATAATAACCAAAATTACACCATTTATGCCAGAAACAGAAAATATCGTTAGATTATCAAATTCCAAATTTTGTAAAATTAACCATCAAAAGAAATTTAAGTTGCATTTTCCTTTTTCTTTATGGCATTATAAATGTGTTAAACTGCCCAAAATAAAAGTTTGAGTTGTCTCTACTTATATATAGCAGTTCAAACGAAGCAGCAGTCAGAGTATATAACAGTGTGAAACTGCTTGGGGTTCAAACAAGATTTCTTTAGGCGGTGTCAAGTTATTCTTTAAACAAACAAGAAAACCACAAACAAAAAAAACAGCACACTCACTCTGGCGAAGTCAAAGGCGTATCTGTAGATGTTTTTGAAGACTACAGAGTCGTTGAGCTCACTGCGCAGATAATCCAGTTTGCTCTGTAACCTCTCTGTGCAGTCACACCTGCAAGTAGGTGAAACAACGTAAACAGTTAGTCAACGGTTTGTCTTACAGATCTACTGACAACTACACGGAGGTGTAGATAAAGTAGAAATAACATTCATTTCAACCCCTGTACCTCACTTTAGAAAGTTGCTCTGATGTCCTTAGGAGGACAAATATGTCCACATCCACAATTGTGCCTACATAATGCCACTGTTTTAATGAAAAACACACAATTTGATTAATTTCTGTATAGTAAATGCTAGGGGGATTTTATTTTTCATTCTGAGATTAGCAACACAATTGATCTTGATGTTTTTGTGTGTGCAGGAAAGCAGGGAAAAGGGCATGCATTTGCTCCGTAGGAAAAACGTGAGAAAATGACTCCATATGGTTCAATTTTGAATCCAGGGCTCAAGATTGAAAGCCTGATTATAATAGAATGCATGACTTCATGCTGTAATGACTGTGGGATCAAAAAGTGTGATTTTAAATGGGGACACTTTTGTCCTTAAGGGTCTGAGTGTCTGTATTTTGGATACCTAGTTTATTATAGACTTATTTTTATAGAAGCTGAAAACTCACACCCTTGCCAAAATGTATACAATATGGTAACACAAGGATAATTATCAAAACATGAAAAACCCAAAGATGTCCCTAATGAGGCACAAGGGTTAAGCAACATATAATTGAAAGGTAAACTGAAGTTTCTTACTGTAATAACGTCATTCCCCTGAGCCACTCCTCTTTTGTGAAGAACCCCATACTTGCTGCTTCTAGATGCCAGGCTAAAACTAACATGATAATCTGCAAGAAAGAGGCAATGAGTTGAATCCTTGCTAACATTTAGATCAACGCTGGTGCATGTGCACAGGACCTTCATTCCCTCCATCGCCACACTGTGTACTGTCACCTAAAGACAGTTTTCCTAGGTCGTAAAAAGATCACAATCTTTTCAAGGCAGAGGAAATGAAGGAGAGTTGAGGACAAAACAAGTTTCAAAAATATTTAACTTTAAGTTATTATCCAAGTTAATCGTAAAACCATCAACAATCTTGCCATTTTCTTCATCAAAATGTTTAGCTTAATCTAATAACTCCAAAATGCGACTGTCAGAAAAACTACAACATGTGATCATATTTTCTCCTTTGCAGCTGATTGTCGTGAAACAGCCTCACCTCACTCGCTCCTACACTAGAAGGTTCCTCCTTTCTGAACATCAGTGTATGAACTGAGGCTTCATAAATAACTGAGCAGTGGAAGAATAAAAATGTGTACAGCTGCTCCGTACTTAAGACTCTAGTCGAGTACTTCAACATTTGACGTTTCTGCTTCGCTACATTTCAGAGGCAAAAGTATTTGTTACTCGACTACAGTTTTCTGACAGCTTTAGATATTTTACAAATTAAGATTTTTGTATTAAAAACATGCTAAGAATTCCTTAAATGTGATATTTCCTTATAAAGTAAATTACCCAACAGCGTATACAAGTACAGCAGACACATTTAGTTGATAGGCATTTCTCACTATTTTCAGAATTTCTATAAATTAAACAACCGAGAAAATAATGCATAAAAATAATCAGTCGTTGCAGTTCTTTACAAAAAAGTAAAAAATTAGCTCTACCTCAACAAACTACAAGAGTAAAATCCTGCTTCTACATTAATGCACAAGTAATAATAATAATCTAATGATATAATATATAATAGTATAACAGTCACAGGGGACATTCTTTTCATTACTATTTTCATTACTTTAGTAAGGTTTATAATGCCGGACTGTTAGTTGCAGTGGAGTATTTTCAGTGTGGTATTAGTACTTTTATCCAAGTAAAGTATCCGAGTACTTCTTCCACCACTGCTCTCAGGTCCTCTTAGGTAGGAGTCGTTTTAAACCTAGGCTAAGTCTCAGCTCGCCTGACCATTAAGACGCTTAATAGAGTCGGCCCAGGTGAGGGATAAGCAGCTGGGGAGGACTCACATTCTCTGGTTCCACACCAATGTCTTCACAGAACTTCTCCATGGCCTCCGGACCGACCACCTTGTCGGGGCCGGCGTACCCGTGGAACCATGCCAGGCACTTCTTATTGGAGAACAGCTTCTCAGCGCTGATCGGCCTCGCACCACGAATCTGAGGTCTGGTGAAACTACAACATAGACACAAGCTTTAGGTTTTAAATAAATATATCCATTTTCTTCAGAACTCAGAACCTACTGTAACAAAAGCGCAGGATGCACTGCTTATCTTTTTTTTTTTTTTTTTCAGAAAGAAAATCAACTAATTATATATATGCACACAAAAACTTTGCATCCGTTTACCTTGTAATTTTACACTTGCGCTCATTATCAACTGCATCAGGAAGCTTCCTCTTTTTCTTCACAGGCATCACTGAACCTTTAATGGGCTTCACTAGCTGGGCTACACATGTGAAAAATGAAAAATAAACATTTTGTCAGGTGGTAATGAGATGAAGCATCTGTAATACAAGTCAATAATCATCTATTTAAAGATAGAAATGTGCAGGATGAAGGTCATACCTGTGTACTTCTGGCTGCCTTGGCCATTCAAATCGAAGAGATTCTAGAATAAAAGAAATCAAAATCTCAGGTAAAAAGGTTCCTGCACAACACTTTGATGATCCTTGATACAGTCAGAGATTACATGAATAGTTCAGATTTTTTAAAAGCTATGTTGTACGAGGTACATATGCCAAAAATTAGTTTTTTGGAGGTCACAGTGACCTTTGACCACCGAAATCAGTTCATCCTTAAGTGGATGTTTTTGCAAATATTTGACAGAATTCCCTCAAGCTGTTCCTGAAATATCACGAGAATGGTACGGACAGACAACCTGAAAACACAATGACTCCATCCACAGCTGTTGCCAGTTCAGTGACGTAAAGCAGTAGGTAAAATGACCGTTTGTCAATTGAGTCTAGTGGCTTTGAAGAGAGCATTGATAACTGCTTCAGTTCCCTGTTGGAAAGGGCTGTCTGATAAGGTAAAGCAGTGAAAATATTGTAAATATAGCGTACACTTTTTTTGAGGTGGCTAAAATAAGTCTGGCTGAAGCCAACCTCCACAGCAGTAACTTTCTTAGCCCCTGTGCTGGTACTCCTGTCTATTTCTCCAAATTGGGGGCCTTTAAGAGTACAACTGCATTACCACTCTAAAATTGTTGGACTGGAGCTACAATTAAAAATAAACATGACTACTTACAAGCTTGTCCAGCGTTACTGATGCTGTACCGATGATTGCCAGATGGCGCTGATTGTTCCTTCGAGTGGACGCCTGAGTCAGTACAAGCAAGATTTCATGAGCACTCAGAATGTCCAACATACATGCTAGACATTGCAGATTTCTTATTTTCAATTTTCAATTACTAAAACCTAGAGGAAAATTGTGGTCACAAGGGATTGACAGCATCTCATTAAACACAAAGTAGACATTGTGAATTGGTTCCACAAATCACTGTTAAAGTGTATTTTAGAACAAAAACACTGTCAGAATAAAAGGCCAAGATCTTGTTAGAAGATCTTAGGGCTGCAACTAAAAATTATTTTAACTATCAATTAATCTGAAGATTATTTTCAAGATTATGGTTCATCTGAGTCTTTCCAAATCCAAGGTGATGTCTTGTTTTGTCAGTCCAAAACCCAAAGAAGTTCAGTTTAATAGGATATAAAACAGAGAAAAGCAGGAAATCTCTATATTTGAGAGCATTTTCCTTGTCATTTATGTTTGTTTATTTTGATAAACAGAATTATAGAATAATCTGAAATTATAAAACACTTTGAAAAGGAGCTATTCTGCAAAATTAGCACTTTCACTTTTGGAGATAACACCTCTGTAATGCAGGACTTTTAAGTGTTATGGAGTATTTATAGACCACAGCACTTAAGTAACGGATCTGAGTACTTCTTACGCTACTGGTTTTGTATTCATAAATGTAAATTCACTAATGTAAAACCTCACTTTAATATTTACAAGAAATGCATGGATTTAGTAGATTTAAAAAATAATAGCTTGAGCAAGAAACAAATTATAAAACGGTAAGACTGGGCTCCCAATTTAATGTTTTCACTAAAGTTACTATATATTTATTTATGTTGAACCCTGACGTGTTTTATGTGACTGTATATTATTGCATTGTACGTTAATCCAGTCATTTGCTCATTTACCTATGCATATGTTTAATTTGAAGAATGACTGTTGATCTCCAATGTTGTATTTTTAACTGATAAAACGTTTTTTAAATAAAACGGCTTTGGACTATTCCGTTGACGCTAGCTTAACAGGGTTAGCGAGGTTGATCATACAAATCGGGACCAGATCTCGTATCTGGTTTACGATTAAAAGCTACAGAAACTTTAACTGCACATCAAACACACATTGTTGGTTTTAAATTATTCTAAAAGTCTCAGTTTTTGCTGGGAGGACACTTCTTTTGTTTGATAGCTAGCGACGCTACACTGCTAACGTTAGCCAATTTGTCAACACACGCGTCAAAGGCTCATCAAATCCTCCATTTAAAACGAAGTACAAGAACATTATTAATTTGAATAATGAACATAGATTAGGTCATTTTAATACTTCCAAACACTTACCTTTTTTTACACTTTGGCTGACAAATCAGTTCCACCTGCTTCTGCTACACACCGGGGTTTCTGATCGTTTCTGATGCTGTCGCCGGCGTTTCCGGGGCAGTGGACGAAACCATCGCTGCTTTATTGGGGATGTAAATGCCAAATAGACGTTCCCGTGTCGAATAAAGTATTTGCAGTGACACGTCTTTACAAAGAGATTTAGGAAACAATATTTGATACCTTACTTAAGTAAAGTTTGTGTTATTTTATCCTATAGTGCTCCACGTGAGGAAAACGGCTAAATATAACGTCCAACATCCCGGACCGAAAAAGGTGAAACAAGCCTCTTTTTAAAGGAACAACCCGTTATTTTTAGCACTCACATGTTGTTTAGTGGACTCGGTCCACTCACTGACCCATGAAACCCAATTAATGTGACATGACTGTCTACTCAAGAGAGACAAAGAGTTGCGTTATGTTATAACCTAAGAGGACATTTTTATAAAAAATAAAAAACATTGTGCAGGTAATCAATCTGAAGTATAAAGAATGTATTTCAATTTGTGGGGTGAATTTGTGGAATGGTTGGATGCATAGCTCAACAAATTACAAAAATAAATCAGTTTAAAAAGATGCACAAAAATGTTTTTGAGAGGTAGGCTACAGGGATGAGCAAGGGGCCTTTTTTCTGCTCACCCTGTCAGGTTTGATGATCGGCTCGCTCCACATTATTACTTACTTACTAAGGCTGGCGGCTGTAGTTCGGTAGAAAGAAAATTGATCAAGACTAGACCTATATATGTTGTTGAGTTGTGAACTGATATTATGTCAAATGTTTTCAACAATTTTCCAACCTTGAGAAATCGGTAATAAAGAAACAAGTTGAGATAACGTTAGCGGTTAGCTCGTAGACCCACCATCTTATGTCCACCGAACTACGTTGGAGAAACACTGAGTTTTAGCGTGGAACTGCTTTATTCAGTCATTTTTTTTATCGGTTTTAATTACTGGGCCGTTTATTTTTAAGACCCTGCATATAGCTACCGGTAAAAACATAACTCCTGATCATTGAACAATGAAGGAATCCTAACCATGAAATTCCCCAGTTGATTACTTACATCAAGACAATCATTTTTTGTATTACAAGTTTTCTGAAATGTTATGTTTAAATATGCAAATGAAGCATTATCTTTTGCTAACGTTTGGTGTGCTTAGGAGAAATATACGCAAATAGACAAAGAAAGTCTCTTTGAAACAAATCACAAAATCTGTGACTTGTTTCTTTACAGTTTTTATAGTTTTATTTGGCCAGGAAATCAATTATTTAACTTTAAAAAGTCGGCGCACATGAAAGTAGTTGAACCACTCTCCAACGACACAACATTTTATGTATTTCCTAATGCAGTGGCAAACATTCAGCTGGTTTAGGCTGTGACTGATTTTGTTTAGTTCAAGTTTTGTCATTATGCAAGGCTACAGGTAAATCTTCCCACCTGTGCAGGCTGGGCTGATGGGCAGGTACAGGCTATCCAATGAGAAAAACACAGTAACAATGACAATCCCATTCCACTCCCCCAGCTAAAAAAAAACCTTTTAACTAATTTAGAGTGATAGTTCAGATGTTTTGAAGTTGGGTTGTTTGTTTAAGGTACTTAGCCGTGGTCAGTGTATTACCGCCAGTGGATGGCGGTCGATAAGCCCCCAGTTTGGAGAAACACAGAGGAGTACCAGCACAAAAGCAAAGCAATGACGGCGGGGAACTGAAGCTGGTGAATCCGGACTAACCAAAGTCATACAATTACACAAACAAGCTAACTGATCGAGGGGGCAGTAGAACAGCAACTTCCATGCTCTGCGAGGTAAAATTACAAAAACAAAAACTAAAATTTCAAGGAACTAAAACTTCCTTCAGCCCATTGTTGTCGAAATTAGGCAAAATGAGTCTGCCTACGCATGAAAAAGCATTGGCTATATTGCACGCCACTACTATTACTATTATTTTGTCAGGCTTGGAGATCATGTGTCAGAGAAGCATGATGCCCACTTTGGAGTTCCACAAGGGAGCTGCCTTGGTCCATTACTGTTCTCCCTGTACATGCTACCACTGGGGGACATCATTAGAGAACACAATGTGTGCTTCCATAGCTACGCAGATGACACACAGCTGTACATCTCTGCTGAACCAAATGATACTCCAGCTATTAACTCCATCACCACCTGTCTGTTAGCAATAAATAAATGGATGAGCAATAATTTCTTAAAATTAAATAAGAACAAAACTGAAATCCTACTAGTAGGTCCTGTAACAAACAGAGAGATGATGCTGAATAACATGGGGAAATTTACTCCTTGGATTAAACCTGAAGTTACAAGTCTTGGTGTTATCATAGACTCAGATCTAAGCTTTAAATTCCACATAAACAAGGTGACAAAAACATAATTCTTCCACCTTAGAAATATAGCTCAAATCAGACAATTTATAAATCAAAAGGATGCTGAAAAACTAATCCCTGCTTATATCTCAAGCCAACTCGATTACTGTGATACACTCTTTACTGGCCTTCCAAAAAAAACAACGGAGAGACTTCAGCTCATCCAAAACGCTGCAGCGAGGCTGCTGACCGGAACCAAGAGGAGAGACCACATCAGTGCAGCGTTAGCTGCTCTACACTGGCTTCCAGTAACTTTTAGAATTGACTCTAAGGTCCTCCTTCTTGTATACAAAGCCCTAAACGGAACCGCACCAAGTTACACTGCCAACTCTCTAATCAACTATGTGCCCCCAAGAACATTACGATCATCCACTACTGGTTTATTAAAATCGCTCAATATCTTCAAAAGTAAACTATAAACATATATTTGTATCTTATCCTTTTAATGGTGAATTATTATTATTATTTTTTAATGCTGCTACTCTATGCCACTTTAAACTAATTTAAATGATTTAATTAATTTTTGCTATACCTGGTTTAACATTGAATGTGTAAAGGTAACTGAGATAAATCTCAGAGTGTGTATTTTTGAAAAACCTGAGATCAAATAGACTGTGTTACCACGGGAAAAAGAGAAAGTTTCTCTGATAAGTGTGTATTGGAGAAAAACTGGCTTTAACCGAAGGGAGTAGACCAGTTGAAAGGCCACAGGGGCCCATGCTGTCAAAATATGGCCCTGATAGTTTAAAACATTTACAAGAATGGTGTGATGAATGTGGTTTCCCGGCAGGAGGGTCGTTAAGTACGGCACAGATACGGAAACTAGGCATGATATCTAATGTTATTTTATACTATTTTAATTCTGCTATTTTAATTCTGCTATTTTTAATGCTACTTCAGACTCATTTACATCATCACTGTGATGATTGTTCTGTAAATGCTCTTATTCTGTCTAATCTTGTACTAATTTATGTTTTTGCTGTGAAGCACTTTGGGCTGCAATTCTTGTATGTGCTATACAAATAAAGCTTATTATTATTATTATTATTATTATTATTATTATTATTATTATTATTATTATTATTATTATTATTATTATTACTACTATCGAAATGGTTACTTTCTCGCCTGAAAACATATTTCAAATAAAATAAAGTGACATATTAACAGCTGTTAGCCTGGCTCAAAATCTGGCTGACTGACGACTGGGACGGCCTCAAAGCACCCACCAGCGGCTGACAGATGAAGATTTTTTTAAATGCTGGTTGATGCCGTCCTGTGAAACACGAGCACTCCACCATTCGGACGGTTCGGCACTGCGAGCCCCACCTCCAAGTCCTTAATTAGGACCCTGGTCCCTGCGGTTGAAACGCAATGACTTCCTCAAAAGGTTCATTGTTCCTGCGGTCGAAAAGGGACATTCAACCCAATTTCAAACAATCCGAACTATTTCTTTAACCTCGACTGAAGTGAAACCAGATGTCTCTGATCACATGATTGAAAAAAAGTTAAGGAAAGGTTTCAGCCTCACCAGCTAATACTGATATTGATTAGAGAAAATATAACACATTCAACTGATGTTTAACATGGCTTAAAATACAGGATGTCTAATAAAAAGGTAAGTAAAATAAGACAAGTAGCTGTATTTAAAAAAAGTTAAACATTTAATTATATTTAAAATGTAAAAAGTTACCATGGAGGGAAGGGACACCTTCGTTTGCTGTAGCCTAAATACTTAGTTAAAAAAGTTAAAATATATTCTGTTTGTGTTTAAAGCGTCATTATGGCTCAGACTCAGTAATGATCAGACTTTGTTCGATTAAAGTTTTGCCAAGAAGTCATTTTGTCATCTTGTTGCACATGATTGTATGAAGTTGTGGCTGAAGGCATCATTCAGTATAAGGGCTGAACAATTTATCAGAATTCTGCAATATTCAAATCGCAGGAGGCAGAATATTTGTTAATAAAAGGCAAAATATGCTTTAAAATACCATTTTAAATTAAACATCATGCTGCAGAGATGTCCTGGCCTACAAACCATATTTTACAGACTTAAAAAAATCTTAGTTTGGTACTAATCCTCAAAAACAAAGATCATACCTTGACCATTTTAATATATTTTTCAATGAACATGAGAATAATGATGCAAAAATGATAATTTCCTCTTATTTGGGAGTCATATCACCATTGCAATGTCAGTCAAATAATCAGCCTTCAGCCCTTTTCAATATGATGACCAAACTTTAAAAAATAGAAATATTGACATATTAGTTGAGTACTACTACAATACAAGAAAAAAAGAAAATAAACCATAAGTCAGTAACATACACTTGGTGGCCACCTTTATTAATTACACCTGTACAGACAACTGTTCTGCTTTTATGATGTCTATAATACAAAGAATTAGAATTAGGATTTATCTTTAACCATGTTATGGAGCTCCAAAATGATATTATTCCTCTTGTTCTCTCTGGTCTTAGTGGGGTATGTACATTAATATGGATTCATACATTGTGTCTTACGGGTGAGCAGCTTGTGAGAGTTTATCTTTGTTGTGTTTTCTGTGGTTGTTTTTAGGAAACGTTAACTCAGGGTTTACATGTAAAACATTATACCCTTTCGAAAAGTATAGTAGTGTTAAACTTCACTTTTACTTTAAATTGTGTTTTGTTTATTCATTATTAACTCATTTATAAAAATTGTGTTTTTTAACTAATAACCTTTTCCATAGATTTTAATATCAGTATTGTTATCGCTTATTTTATTCTATTTGGTTTATTTCTTTCTTAATATCATTATTATGGGAAGTATTTTTTACCAAATATTTATTATGACTATCACTATCTCTCTATCAAAGTATAGAGGTATTTACTTATGTACATTTACATGTCCAGAAATGGGGCTTGAGTTGTATAAACTGAACTGTTGATCCTGATATGCATTGAAAATATAAATAAACAAACTAGATTGTAGAGGTGTGCCTTATAAAAGGGGCCACTGAGTGCAAGTCTCTTGTCAGATTCACCCAAGATTCCTTTGAAGTTGGAAAACAAAAGTTAAAGGTGCTCGGGGACAATTATGGGCTCAAGTAAGTCTGAATAAGATTCAGAGTTTACAAAACTTCAAAGCTGTGAAAAACCAAAACGGTTAGACGATTGAGCAGTTTGGATTTAGTTTGTCAATGTGTGGTCTACAGCCACGTAACAGCTCAGCAAGGCTGTACTTTGGCACAGCCTTGCTGTGAGCTAAGTGCTAACGTCGCCATGCTCACATGCAAAGAATCAGGGAATCAAAGTTATTAATATTCATCTTCTGGTAACAATGAATGTCTGAACCAAATGTTATGGCAGCACTTCCAATAGTTTTTGAGATATCTATGCAGAATCCTTCCACATGAGTTGCTGGTCTGCCGCTGCCTCAGAGGGTTCGTTGGTTTGTGTTACTGTACCACTTTGGTGAATCGGAACTAACCCAAGTGACGTTTAAGACGGCGTAGATAACAACTTCCAAGATAAGGTAAAGCGGTGAAGATATTTTAAGTATAGAGTAAACTCAAACTGATATTGATTTTTTAAAGGTGGCTAAAATATGTTTTGCTGCTGCCCCCGTCCACAGCAGCACATCACTTAGCTCCTGTGTTGGTGCTCCTGTCTGTTTGTTCAAACTGGACATACCATGTAGGGAAATACATGACTATGGATAAGTACCTCACACAACCCACTTCACAACATCCAAACTATCCGTTTGAAGCTGTTAAATAAGATGAATTACTGACATTCAAAAAGTCCAAACTTTCTCATTTCACTGTGCTTCATGGACTCGAGGATGTTTAAAGTTTAAAAACAGGACATCATCTGCAAAACTGAGCCGCGTCTGTGCATAGAGAATAAACCTGCATAATGTGATTGACTTGGGGGGTTTGTTTCATCTCAGGTAAAAGGCAGATATTTAGCAAAACAAATGAAACTAAACAAAAAAGCATTCAGAAAAGAGTTGATAATAAAAAGACAACTCTTTTGGCTTTGAAGTGTGTCAAATGCATATGGGATTATTACCAACATCCGGGTCTTGTAGTCACAGGAAGTGAAAAGCTATTTCAGCATTTGGACAAAATTAATCATAATTAAAAGTGTAAAGTGAATTAAATTAGGCTGTTTTTTCTTTTCTTTAAAGTTAAATTGAAACACAGGAGAGAGTTAATAAATACTGTGTCAGCTCTATGAATTTACATCTTTCCAAAAACAAAACATTTCAAATGACCGAGAAAGTAACATTCTTCATAAATATAGAATACATATAAAAGAAATGAATCCCACACATTCACTGTTGTCTTTCCTTTTCCTCGCTGCTCTCATGTTCAGTTCTACAGGAAATTCTAAATCAGAGCAGAACAGAATAACTTCACCGGGTTAACTGGTAGCAGTACATGTGTGACAAATTATTTGAAATGGATGAAGCCTCATTTTTTTTAAATGCAGTGTTTTTGACATGCAGAATAAAGCGCTGATTTGTTCTCAACTGATAATCTTGTTTAGACTCAGCAGCTTGTTTTCCTTTGATTCATTGCATTATAGTTTCTGCAGCAGACCCTGTATTCACCCTGAACATGTGAGGAGCTGCTGTAGGAATTATTTAAAACCCAAAATATATTAAATGTCTGAGCAGCAGCAAGAACGCAGGGACATCGTGTGAAAGTCCACACGATGTCGCTGTGACTACAGTAATTCAGTTGCTTTAACAAATGTGCTATTCAAATTTCTTTTGGAAAGTGGAGGACACACACAAACAACACTTGTCAACTCTCTGTGAAGCAAAATACAAAAACAAAAAAACCGTGACGTTAACGATATAACATTTTCCACATTAAAATGTTAAAAAGGAATAGAACTGTTATATATTTTGTTGAGCTGTGTTCTTACATTATCCCAAATGTGTCCAACAATCTTTAAACCCAGAGAAATATTCACTTTTATTTAAAGTAACGGTTCAGTTTCATTTGGTCGCCTGTATGTGGCGACGTATCCCCTTTGAGCATGCGTCAGCGTTGTGGTTGTCTGCCAATAACAATTGTTCTCTAAAATTTGTGAGTGTTTTTCTCGTAAATGTATTATTCAGTACAGCCTCGCAGAAAAAACTAAACATCAGCATTTAAATGGTGGCTGGTCTTGATTTCCCAACGTTCTCAGACACAGACACAAAGTGTGACAGATCCTTCAAAAACAAATCATAGAGCAGCATGCTGTTGAAAGCACACACACACACACACACACACACACACACACACACACACACACACACACACACACACACACACACACACACACACACACACACACACACACACACACACACACACACACACACACACACACACACACACACACACACACACACACACACACACTTTGGCAAAATACTCCTCGGTAGTTTTAACTCATCTCTCTCTACGTGTCCGTTCCTCCTCAATGCTTTCAGCTTTCACCTGCAGCTTTTTTTTTGCATTCCCAGTTCAAAAAATAAGACAAATTTAGAATAGGAGGGATGCAAAATGGCTGCCGCTAAGATGTGCACCTATGTCATTTAGTGAAAGCGAAGGATTGATATCAGCTCGTTACATTTGTCCTCCCGTCCCTCCTCACAGCTCCTCCTCTGCAGGCCATCGCTGACAAAGTAAGGCAGGAAGTATTTAATTTAATAATGTCTATTTCTTTTCATCTCAGCTGCTGGCAGGCGGCGTCCCTCTCCTCTGATCGACACTAGAGGGCAGCGGGACAGACAGTCCGATGAATCGACCCTCACCTCGATAACACACTGGCGTCTCACAAACACCAAAAAAATACTTTTGTTGAAAATGCTCTTCCTCATCCTTCAACACACATCCTTTTGTTCCTTCTCCTCTCGCAGGGTTTTAAAGCGCCAGTTGCAGAACAGGAGTAAAATAAAACAGAGCAAGAAACTATCTCTCGCTGCCTAGGCCATGTAGAGGAAGGTGTTGAGGTCTGCCTCGTCCCTCTTTATGTACTTGTGTTCGATGAGCCACTCAATCTGCTCCTTGATCATCTTCTTCTGAGGCAGAAACATGTTCTTCAGGATCTCCACCAGCTCCGTCTGTAGCTGGGCGTTGCTGATTCTCTTCCTCATCTTCATGATTTGGATGATGGCCTCCTGGACGAGAAACAAAATAAGCAAATGTTACATCTTTACAAGCTCTACTAACTGTGTTGTGGAGCCTAAACACAAGCTCATGTCCTGGCTTCATATTTTACACTTCGGATTAGGGCGAATCAATTTCATTTTCAATTACAACTTTGGCTTCCAACGATGGTGAAAAAACTTAAATCGAGATAAAACGATTATTCAGAAATAAAAACACTTTTTTCTATTAAGTTCAATAAATGCATGAATTTGTGGAATGAAAAACTAATCAATACAATATATTTCTTTAAGAGGGTTAGGGATGAGGAAGGGTTAGTAGTAATTGTATAAGTTGTATCGGATTGTGGATATTTGGGTTGTGTGTAACGGGGTTTGTAGTTGTTGTATAATATATAATGATACATTTTAAGTTCATGTCCAACAGTTATGGTTAAAAGGGTAGAATCAAATAAGTGAAACGAACATGTAATATTTATTGAGGTTATTTATTCATTTATAGTGTTTATGAAAAATGTATACATTAAGAGTTTGTTATGTGTTTACTGTTAACTTCATTTGTTCTTCTTCCAGTTAAAATCCTCGAGGACAATGTGAGTGTTTTGATGTGTATTTTAAAATGAATGTTGGTACCTGAGTTCTGAGTACTCTGAGCTGAACGATTCCTTCATTCTCCTCCTCTCTCATTCGCTCTGTTGTCAGCTGCAGCCGACCAATCAGATTGATCTTTCCCCGCTTCTGGACTTTGGAGTTTTTGCTGAGAAAGTAGACACAGACTCTCAATATCACACATTTTCTAAAATGCAACGTCTGGTGAGGTGGTGGTTAAACACGTGCACAGTTGTGTTGTGTTTCATGAAATTGCTGGTTTATTTATTTGGAAATAAGAATAAACATATTTAGTACATAAATATTATTTTATAGTTTATATATTTGATATATTATAGAATGCTGTTCTAATGACACCCTTTGTAGATACACTTGTTTAAGATACATCTCTTAGCTGAATAAAATCATGGATCAACATTTGTTTTTTTTTTAAAGCTGCAAAGATTAATTAGTTGTCAACTATTAAATCAATCTGCAACCATTGTGATACATCGATAACTTTTTTATTTTTAACTTTTTTTTAATCTTAAATGTGAATATTTTCTGGTTTCTTTACTCCTCTGACAGTAAACTGAGTATATTTGAGTTGTGGACAAACAAGACATTTGAGGTCATCTTTGGCTTTGGCTAAACTAATCAATTAATTAAGGAAAGATTCATCAGATAGTTGCCGCCCTAGCTTTATAACATACATGATTGAGAACTCCTGGTTGACGTAGAAGATCGTGCTGTCCGTGAAGTCTTTGGGCGAGCTAACAGGAGGGTCATAAGACAACACTTGTCTCTTCAGCTTGGGGAAGGCCACTAGAGACTGCACACAGAGAAGAGAGTACAAGTCAATCTTAAGAACTGATGGTGTTTTATAACTTAAGTTATAAAGGAGTGTACAACATGACTGCATTGGTGTTGAATTACCAAGTACACACACACACATTCCTGTGTGATGCCTTAATGGTTTCATATCTTTCGTAATGTGTTCTGTTTCACCTGTATATAGAGGCAGTGGTGGAATGTTACTCGGTACTGTACTTAAGTACAGATACTTTTACTTTACTAGAGTATTTCCATTTTATACAATTTACACTTCTACTCCACTACATTTGTTCCGACAGCTTTAGTTATTTTTCAGATTACAATTCATCATCCCCGTCCTGTCCAGTGAAAACCATGTATCTCCAGATGTGTTGATTTTGAATGTTTGTGATGAACTGAAGGATGAAGTGTTGCTTTAACATTCTCCTACTTCTTAATCTAAATAAACTCTTTTAAAAGCCTCCTGGGTCAGCTGGAAAATGCTTCGTCACAGAGCTGAAAACCGTTTTCTTCAAGTACATTTAGCTGATAATACTTACATACCTTTACTAAAGTAGGGTTTTGAGTGCAGGACTTTTACTTGTAGTGGAGTACTTTCAGTGTGGTACTTGTACTTTTACTGAAGTAAAGGAATACGTCTTCCATCCCTGCGTAGAGGAAGCTTTTCCTGATGAACTCATCTATTAGCAGTCCCTGCGTGCAAATATCAGTGAGCTAGAAGATGAATGTAGATTAGTGATATATACTTGAGTATGTTTACAACCGGACTGTTGCTGGGTCAATGATTGGCAGACTTACTTAAAAATTGCTGTCAAAATGTTTTATCTCAGGATTAACAGGTAACCTGGCTGAGTGGTGTTTCCTTACTATCTTAATATGATATACTTGTGTTGTAATGCATTGAAATAAAGCATTTAAAATGTTTCCTCGGTCTGACCCAGAGTGTCCGGCGTAGTTCTGCGTCAGGCAGCTCTGTGGCCAGCTTGAGGTTATCGAAGCTGATTCTCTCTCTGGGTCTCTGGTTCCAGGCGAACAACACGGCCAGCTGGAACGTCGTAACCTCCAGGTCGTAATGCCCCACCTCGTTTTTAAAGGTGATCTGAGTAGAGTGGAGGAGAAACAAAGGAGAAGATGAGAGGAGTCGAGTGTGGTGACACAGTAACCACATTTCTATCTAAATACATCACAAATATTAATGCTTGTTTCAATCCACTATCGTTATTCTACAAATATGAGTTTGTTAATGGAGATAACCAGTAGGTAGCGCCAATTCTCCAGTCAGGAAATCATTATAGCGTTGTAGAAGGAGACGGCATTGACGTAATGACAGTGTTGATTGTTTCATGTATTAATGTGAGGAAGGTTACATCAGTGGACGTTGAGGTCACATGTCTAACCACATGATTGTGCCGTTTCATAGAGGTGTTTTATATATTGCAGTGAAAGATGAGGCCGCAGGGAGCATCTTGATAGCCCAGTGGTAACAGTGCATGCCATGAAACTGCAACGTCTCGGTTCTGATTCAGGACACCCCCCCCCCCCCCCCCCCCCCCCTCTCCCTTACTCGCAGTGAGTAAAATGTGAGAAGAAAGGCTCAGAGAGTTAGCTGCAGGACATTCTGATGTTGGCTCTTAACGGCAGCAGGAACTCTGCTTTTACAGCTCACTCACAATGCCGTTGGACATGAGGTGATGCCAGTGGAGTTTGCGACCGCTGTGATTCCTCTTGTAGAAGTCTTCCACCTCAGGGATCAGGTCCTCCAGCTCCGTGGGCAGTGAGACAAAGACCTTCTCACTGCTTCGTGACCACGCTCCAGCGTTCAGGATCTTAATGTTCACACTGTCTGCTGTAGGAAAAATCAGGTGAAGTCTTTATTAGTTACACAGACGCATCAAAATTAAACTGTGAATGGGAAAGTCCTCAAAACCCTCCGTGTTCATTTCAAAGAATACTTCCCTCACAAAAAGACCATTTGTGTATCAGAAACTCAAATATTTGATGAATTGAAGTTAATGAGGTTTAAAGCTGTAAAACTATATCAAAACCTCAGTTTATAAACTCTCACAACTTCTGCAGTATTAGTCTCAGTGATCCAGTCGTATGCTCACTACTTCCTAAACACATGCATTTTCACTAAAACCTTCCACTTGCACAGGGGCGCTACTCGTCCAGACACACACGGACATGATGAGGAAGTCTATTAAATACAAAGATTTTGGCGAAAATGCATGTGTTTGGAAAGTAGTGAGCATCAGACCGGATAAATGAGACTTGGATTATACTGCACGAGTTGGGTGAGATTTTACAGGGAGTGAATTCCAATCTTGTATTGCTCTGTGTATCAGTTTACATTGAACTGATGTGGTTTTGGATTTTGATAAAGTAAAACCACCTCCAGCAGCGTGCCTTGTTGAAGTTTAGTATTTATTTTTATAAATGGTGTCTTTGTTGTTATGACATTCCTACGTAAGAGTATTAGGGCCAGGCATACGGGAAAACATTAGAGATAAACTCGACTTTATTCTCTAACCAGTATTTCCCTTTTATTCTCAGCATTTCAACTTTATTCTCAAATTACAAAATAAATGTAAAAAAACATTATATTGAGAATAAACCAAACTACTAGCATTAGCACATATACTTTGGCTTTATTCCCAACTATTTAAATCTCATTCTGTTTCTTTTTTGCCAGGCACATAATACTCTACATACACTCCACTACATCGTTATGAAAACAATCAATGAATGTGTGTGTGTGTGTGTGTGTGTTACCTGGCAGTGCCAGCTTGTTGTGTTTGTGCATCTCTTTGAAGACTTGATTGAGATCCTCTGAGACCTTGATGTCCTGAAACATTCTTGCCAGCTTGTTCACATAATCAGCAGGCATTCCTACTTCCTACACACACACACACACACACACACACACACACACACACACACACACACACACACACACACACACACACACACACACACACACACACACACACACACACACACACACACACACACACACACACACACACACACACACACACACACACACACACGACAAGAGGACAGCAGAGGAGAAATTAATTCTAAACTCTTGATCAGATTTTTGGTGTTTTTTTTCTTATTTCTTTGACCAGATATTTCCTCATTTAAAAAGGTAAGAAATGGAAAATTTCTGCATTGAAAAGTCTCTAAACAACTAGAGCGTTGTGGGTTTAACCTCCAGGTCCGTTTGTTTTGGAAAGAAGGAGACCGCTGCGGATAATTCGTCTCCCGATAAAAACCTCCTGAACGATGAACAGTGAAGGAATCCTAACCAGGAGAATCAGTCCAGCTGCTTCACGATGTCGCCAAAATGAATCTTTTGTTATTGTTTTGAGTGATTTGAGCAGAAAATGCCAAATTGTAATTATCGTTCATTTTCAGCCACATGTTGGTTGAAGTCTTGTTCAAGTTTTTAAAATGCCCCAAAACATAAATGCATAATAATTAATTTACTAACATATACATTCTCTAATTAAAAGTCACTATTTCTACCTTTTTTAGGAGGATAAAATACATTGAGCTGCTGTCCTCGTCCACAGCAGTACATTGCTTAGCTTCTGTGCCGTAACTCCTGTCTGCTTCTCCAAACTGGGGACGTGCCGACCTCAATCTACCGTAGGTAATACATTGACTATAGATAAGTACCTCATACCACCCCACTTTAACACTTCAGAACAATCCCTTTAAACACTGATGCACTTAAGAAGTTTGTTAAATAGAAAAAAGGGTTTCATGGAAAGAAATGTTTGTATTCCCCAAAGATAAGTACAATGTTGGTACGGAGTTTACAGTACAGCTCTTACACTGCGGATTAATGGTCTGTAATTAACAAAGAATTGAAAGAAAAGTGTAACTCACTCTCAGCCACTCCACCATGTTCTCTTCAATCTCGCTGTCGGCTGAAATGTCCAGAATCAGACGCCTGGTCAGATGTGCTTTGTGGTAACGCATGAACACGTCTTTATTCTGGACGTACTTCAACACCAAGAGCTACAAGCAGAGAAGATAAAAGCAGCTTCGTTCAGCCTTTTTAGGAGTAAGATTCAAGCACTTTCAAGGAGAAGTTAGTGTGAGAGTCCAGGGAAAAGAGAAAGCGAAAGGGACGTGGTCTGAAAACAGATCGCCTAAAAGTGAGACTCACCACTTCTTTGAGTTTGAGCTCGATTTCCTCCGAGGTGAGTTTCTTGCTGAGAGTAGTTTTCCTCAGCAGCATGTCACAGTAGTTTGCCAGCAGCTCAGGACACTTTGACTCCGGCTGAGTCTTCATCCCCACACTGGTTGGATGGACACACGCGCACAATTACAGAGAGCTGGGCAATAATCAATATTTATTTTTCAATTACAATTTTAGCTTGAAACGATGATGAAAAGATGTCGAGTCCATGTTACAGTGATGTTGTTTTATCTTGTGCTACAATAAATCCAGCACATCCTGTCTTTCTCACGTTGTCGCTGAGTTAATGACTGACTGGTGGAACATGTTGAATATAGTTTCCCACAATATCGAATATGTGTTTAGGAGTTTTCAACGACATACACACCTAAACATTGTGACTAGTTTTAATCAAAAGGTTTTGGACCATAACGCGGGGTCGTTCCACATCCACAAGGACAAAGCAGATGTTTCCACTCACCCTTTCTGTTTCGTTGGCAGTTCCAGTTTGAAGATTGTGGCGTCATTGACAACAGCCTTGTAAGCCTGCAGAGGAAGGACAAATGTGAGGACCAAACAAGAAACGATTAACATTGTCCATTAATCAGTTGGTTAGGCTTTCGATTAATCAAAGTATAATAAATAATTGACTGTTCGGTAACACTTTATATAAGGTCCTTGTAATAAGCATTAATAACAGGTAATAACGCCCATAAAAGTCCTTATAATTAACATTATTAAATGTTAATAAGACTAGTGTTAATAATAGCATCATAAAACGTTTAATGTTAGATTATAGGACATTTATAAGCAACAGTTTATAGACTGTTTACAAACGTTAAGAGAATATTCTATAAAACATATCAAACTGGCCTTTGAAAATAAATAGTACAAATATTTGTACAATTACAGAATCTTTTAACGTTGACTTTTATTAACGTTCTTAAGCAGTCAAAAAAATGTTTACAAGTTGCTTATAAGTGTTTATAAATGTCTTATAATATAATAATAAAAGTGTTTATGATGCTGTAATTATCACTTATATAGTCTTATTAACACCTAATAAAGTTAATAAGCATCGTATTAATAATAATCTTTATTTATAGAGCACTGTCCCTGTATCAAAGTGCTTCACAAAGGCAACACAAATAAAACAGATAGATAATTAAATCATCAGGTTTTAAAGTAGCAATAAACAACATTTTAGCTTTGACCTGATGGAGTAAATGTTGCACCACGTAATGGCTGTAGAATAATGAACCCTTCAGCATTTAGATTGGTTCCCTTTAAGTCTCGCTTTCACTGTGCAACTCTGTCTGCCTCTCGGTCGCAATCTTCCTTTCACAATAAAAGTCTGAGACATATACCCTGCATCACTGCCTCCCAGAGAGCACACAGCTACAGCAGCTATCCCCAGACTGTGGGACAACCAGAGTCATGTTAACTGTGGAAACCTAACCCTGCTGACGGAGGAGGCAAAGAAGGTGAAGAGGGGAGCGATAAAAAAACAAAAAACGTTCTTACTACTAAGCTAAAAAATAAGTAAGTAATAAAACCTGACACTTATTCATTCAAACAGATGTTTTACTCTCCCTTTATCAAAGCCAGATCATCGGGAACACTGACAGGTGTAGGCTTTGATCAAACAATGACCCTGACACTTTGCTCATTAAAGATGCAATTACAGATATTTTTGGATAAAATGTGAGCAGGAATAAACTCAAATGACTTTAGCACTGAGCACATATAATTATATTTCTTAGTTGGTTTGGAGTAAAAGGTCGGATAAAACAAACCTTATCTCTTGCCGTGAGGAAGCGAGGGTCGTCCTGGAAGGCCTCCTTTACCAGCTTACTGAAGCGGTTAAACAAAGTCAACAACTGCTCCACGTACTTCTCAGAGTCCTGGACAAACACACACACATTTGAAACGACTGTACAAGTTGTGAAAGCTCTAATGTTAACTTTGGTCTGCTACAGTGTTGTTCACTACACACCGCTTGTCCTCTCTCTATGAGTTCTGGATTCAACCTAAATGTTGCTGCCCCAGAAATCAATAAACAATCTACTGTACATGTGTGTCCATTCTGGGATTACGTTTTTATTTTATAAATTATTGTTCAATTCTTTTACATCTCAGAGGGAAATATTGTACTTTGTATCTTCATTTGTCTGACAGTTTTAGAAAACTTACAAAGTGAGATCTTTGCAGAGAAGACATGCGGAGAGAGAGTTGGACTTTAAAAGCAACCTTTGAGATAATCGTTTCATGGTTCCAGCTTCTCAACTGATTTGTTGATTTTCCTTTTAATAATTGTTATGTATTAGTAATAATGTTGAGGTTTTGAATGTTGGTTGGACTAAACAAACACTGTGAAGGTGTCACTCTGGAGTCATTGTGTTCTCACTATTTTCACAAACAATCAAGTCGATTAATGGAGAAAATAATCAGCTGATTAATCCATAATGACAATAATCAGTAAAGTAAATTGTTCAAAATGAGCTCCACCAACAACAGCAGTAAAATCCTACGTTTACATTAATGTATTAATATTAATAATAATATAATATATAGTAGTATAGCAGTGGCAGGGGACATTGTTCTACTTTTAATACTTAAGTAAAGGATCTGAACACTTCCTCCACCACTAAATCAAAGTGAAACACTGACAAGGAACATTTTTACTTTTCATACATTAAGTACATTTAGCTGATAAACATTTACTTTAGTAAGGTTTTGATTGATTGCAGGACTTTTGTAGTGAAGTGTTTTACAGTGTGGTATTAGTATGTTTTCTTAAGTAAAGGATCTGAACACTCGGTGATAATTAATCACACGTGTATCTTTTGAAAATCTAAAATATTTCATTGCCAACGACAATATGACGTATGACAATCAATAACTTGAAGCTTGGTCTGAACATGGGATTGAGGAGATGAGCTGAGTAATTGTTGAAGTGTGTGTTTGTGCACGTACGGTAGTGATAGTCTCGGCAGCAGCCACCATGTCTGCTAGTCCAGCATTGACGATGTGTTCCTCCAGGTCTTTCAGCATGGGCTCGATCCCGCTGGGAACCTTGTCCATCAGTGAAAACATCAGCTGCAACTCTGCTCAGGGGGGAGAGGGTGGTGGGGGAAGGAATCAGTGTTACACACGGGACATGAGACATACTGGGTGCTTTGTGGACTATCTTATATCTCTCTGTTGGACAGTTGCTGTCGTGTGTGTGTGTGTGGGCTCAGCTGAATATAAAGTTATTAAGGCTATCGCTAAATGTACCAGTTAAAGTGTGTTAGTATGCGATTTCAAACAGAGCATGTCTCCTTTAAATCCAACAAGGCTGACATCCTACATGTACAATAAAATAAAAATCACATGTCACTGCTGTGAGTGCAGCAATACTTACTGTCTGTCTCGTTTCGTTTAATCATGCCTGGACTTTCAACTAGGAGGGTCTCTTTGAATGAGGTCACCAGAGCGTTCACACAACACTCCATAAGCTGTGAGGACACACAAAGCAAAGACTCACCATAAGGGAAACTTTCACATAAATAAACAGCCATCACATCATTTAATGAGACTCCGGGAAGGTCAGTCTTTCAGAAAATGTTTGTTAACTGAAGTGAAAGAGACACAGATTTACATGTGACAATCAGCAGATCTGACATGTGAGTCCATGTGACTTTTCACTCACGCTGGTTTGTTTGTGATGAGGCTGTAAAACCGCAACAACAAAAAAGGCAGATTAAATCTAAATATATATATATATATATATATATATATATATATATATATAAAAATATAAATATATATAAATACGGTATATATAAATATATATATATATATATATATATATATATATATATATATAAATATAAATATATATAAATACGGTATATATAAATATATATATATATATATATATATATATATATATATATATATATATATATATATATATATATATATATATATTTAGATTTATTCTAGATTCTAGATATTATATATATATACGTAACGAGTTGTGGTTACGAGCAATGAGCTGTAACCACAACATTAACATATTATCATAAAGTTTGCAATCATGATTGCACTTCATCTATAAACCATAAGAACAGTGAGAATGAACCAAAACAAGAATTATTCTGGCTGTAAAACCAAAACTATGAGCCGAAAGACACTAAACCGCTCTGTAGAGCTGGTTGTTAATTCTCTGTGAGGTCTTCTCTACAAGCCACCCCTTTCACATTACAGTCATTCAATCCACTGTTAATATAAACATATGGATGAGCAGCTTTGTTGTGCTGTTCTAGACCCATGAACTGTATGTTGTCTGACAAGAGGACCTGAAAACACAGACAAATTAAATTGGCATGGCATTAGGGAAATGAAAGAAACATGAAACTTAAGTTAGTATTGATACTTCAGATCCTGTCAGAGACACTTACTGCTTGAACAGAGTTACATTCACGACGTGTCTCTAGATATCTCAGTGCTCTCTTCTCCTCTTCTCTCAGTTTTGCGTCTGCCTGCAGGGAAACACCAGAATCAAGGTTATACAAAGCAAAACTCATACTCACACCCAAGGTAACAGCTTTTGTATCTGTCGACAAGATTCAGCCTAATGCTAAATTAGGGTGGAACTCATTTCGACATTTTTGCAATTTCTAATATATTAACCTACACAAAAAACACGTGTTAAAAAACTGTTGAATGTACAACAGACAAAAATGTGGTCGGCAAAACGATCTGCCAGTTTGCATGTTTCCATTAATTATTCACCTTGGCTCTGGAGCCTTGATTTATGAGTGTAATCAAGATGGACGAGCGTACAACACAGCCGGCTCCATCTGTCTGTTTTAACCACAACTTACATAAAACGGCTGGCTTAGTGGAGGACGTTTCATTCCATAGCTTAAATGAATCTGTATTTGTACTAAGTGTTAGGATTATTATAGCTTACATATTTCATGTAGTTCTGTACGCCGTTCTGTTGCAGGTAGGACGGTGCTTGTGTTCTGTAAAACCTCTCTGTGGAGTCCAGGTAGGCTTTCTCAAAGTTATCTCTGTAGATCTGCAGCTTGTCTTCTGGGTTGGAACACAGATTCACTGGTGGGAGAGAAGCACAGAGATTGTGACGATACGAGGTCATTCCCTGCTGTTGTTTTTCTTAATTAGTATTAATTCAGTTTGTTTTCTGTTCATTCCTCCTACCTCCTGAATATTTAAAGTGGACTACAGGAGTAGGGATTTATATAAAGGGACACATTTTCTAATCTCTGTACCTGTACCAATTTGTGTTTCTACAGAAATACTGTGTTCCTCTCTGTGTTCCTCTGCATTCCCATTACTGTCTGTCTTACCGTACGACTCTCGTACTCCTATAACGAGCTGGGAGTCAAAGGCCTCCCCCTGCCTCTCGGCGTGGACCAGCTTCATGGCGCTGTCCTGCAGGCGACTCTTGATGTTGGAAAAGATTGACTCGTTCCACGTGTCCAACATCAGCTGGAAAAAAAGTTAAGGGTCAGGTAAGAGCAGTAATACATGTGTATCAAGTGCACCAACAATGTTAAATAATAAGTTAACGTTCATTTCCTGCCCAATTTATTTATGAAGTACTTTTAACCAAACTTGTTCTGTCTTCCTGCTATTTGATACTCCCTCACCCACAACTTACAACTTCTCCCCTCAAATAACTTTCACATGACTTGACATGACATGACTACTTTTTAGGCTAACAGACCTGCTCACAATATATAATGTTTTCCTCCATGTGAGCCACTTCTCACATCCTCTTTTTCTCTTCTCTTTTACAACAGCCCTGCTTTGTTATTGTCTCCTGTCTTGTTAACTTGATTCAGTTGCTCATCATTTTCGGTCACTTTTTTATGGTAGCCTATTCAAGTTATAGAAAAGATATCAGATGAAAACTTGAAAATACCATGTAAGTCATTATAATGACAAACTTTCTATTTAGTATCTCAAAATAAGAACTTAGTTTTAAAAAATAATGACTAAGTATCTGCAAATAATGATTTAATATCTCAAAATAATGATTTAATATCTCAAATTAATGATTTAATATCTCAAATTAATGATTTAATATCTCAAAAGACACAAAGATCCCGATGGCTTCCATCATTTCTTGTTTAGTCTCCTTTTCTATTCATGTATTCTCCTCCTGCTGCTTCTCATACCTATGGTCCAACAGGTTGTGCCTACCTGCCCCTGCTGCTCTCCTCATTTAGTTATTTTCACCTCCTCTCAATCTTGCTGCTTCCTCTTATGTCCTATATGTCATCTCATCACCTCTCCTCATTACTCCTCCTTTTCTTCTTGGTGCGTGTTGTGGCTCAGTTTCAAGTCTTGACGCCTTTCCTCCTCTCACCTTACGTACGATGCTGTCCTCCATGTTTGTTTTCTTGTTGCTGCCCTGTTTGCCCATGAGTGTGATCTCCAACTGACAGAAGGGTTTGGGCAGGATGTCGCACTGGGTGAAGAACTTCCTCCACTCTACGATGTAGGCCTTTAGCAGCGCTGTGTCGTCCTGGTGGCTCAGAACCCGCTGCCAAGGCAACACATGCCAGCAAAAGTGAGATAATACAAGTCCACAGATGAACACTTATAATGTTTTGTTCCCTGCAACATGTTTAAAGCAGATGTGGTAATGAAAGACAGCATCTAGACAATCAGTAACTTCACTTTGTCCAAGACTGCGGATGCTCTGGGGACCGATTTTAAAGTTTGTAAAGCTTTAAATAAAGTCGCCCATCCTCCATCTGCCCACAATATATCTATCTCTTCTATTTCAGATCCTGCAACCTGAGGGACAGACCGCTGTGCAACTTGTGATGAGCACCATTTTAATTTCCTAGAAATCTATCTGCGTTGTAGCGCAGTGCAGTCCACAGTAACTCGTAGGTCTTCTGTTTATAAGTAGATAGATATATTTTAGGTTAGGATCCTTTTATAGTATAAAACAAGACTGTATTCACAGCACTGCAGTCACACAATGTAATTGTTGAGGATAAAACACAGTAACAGTAAAAGCTTGTTTGTATTGTGGTCCTTCTTATGTTTATGGTTACTATTTATACATGTAAAAGGTGCTGTTCATTTTGGTCGTGTTAATGCACATGGCACAAAGTTTGGCAAGGATGTGAGGTTTTTATTCAGAAATTCAGCCAAATACATGTTATTGTTGTGGTTTCCACTGGAGCATTACTTCTGTATCATGTGTTTGATGCAATCCAGCAAAATCAATGCTAATCATTGAAATATCTTAGAGAAGAAAACAAATCCACTAGCATTTAGTATACATAAAATAATCACGTTTTTGTGGGACAACAGTGGCATTATGTAAACAAACTGGCATTTAGAGTGTTTAAATTCTGAAAATGAATTAATATTTGGTAGTGTCGATCAGGACCAATGTCGGTTAAAAGATCTAACTGAGTGCAAGTGGATTTAATATAAATGTATCATTGTATGCCACTGTTTTGACATGTGTCCTCTAAAGTGAGGCTATCCATCATTTAGCAAGAGGCTAAACTAACCATAGGACGCTACGACACTACTAAAACATGTTACACTAGCTATAATATATTTTAAGAAATAAATAGCAGAACAGGAAGCCAGTACTGTAAAGAAAGACCTTGTGGCCTGACAATGTTTACAATACTAGATATCATTGGTTTGTTTTGATGTTATAGTGTTTGTCTAAACATCTCTTTGCCTCACTCTGACAGTAAGATGTTCAGCAACATGCTGACATTAGATTAACGTAAAGGAGATTACTAATACTTAAAACAAGCAAACCTGAAGACTGAGCCAACCTAAACACACTTTTCCACACACACACACACTTTTCCACACACACACTCACACACACACACACACACACACACACACACACAAAACTTACGGCTTGTGCTTGTTTGATGAAGTCTAGAATGTCTTCTTTGAGGGCTTGGTGGATTTTAGCGGGTCCTTTATCATCCCATAGACACACAGCATGGACATCTCTGGGGGACAGACATGAAGGAAATGGGACATCAGTAACTTCATTAGAAGTCAAACTATGCATCCTCAAACTCAAACACATGGTTTATACTTGACCCATCTGTTCAGAGTTCTTGGAGGAGATGATGCGAGAATTAAACTCCATGTTCCTGTTCCCCTCCCCCCCTAACATCCTATTTCTCAATACCAAAAAGAGCAATCACCAACTTCCTCTTCACATTACCCACTGTGTAATTTAAGGTTAGTCAGATAAGTCAAATCAATTATATTTATATAGCCCAAAATCACAAATGTGCCTCAATGGGCTTTACAATCTGTGCAGCATACAACACCCTCTGTCCCTAGACCCTCAATTTGGAAAAGGAAAAAATCCCCATCAAAAAAACCATGAACTAATTATCCAGCTTTGTAGTTGTAAATGTTTCATAGCAATGATTTAATCCTCCTCACACCTGCTCCACTCAGAAAAAGCAGCTGATGCGACAGCTTTGTGCTGAATAAAACAGGCACCAACATTGTAATTTGTCTCTTTACACACATTTTAAAATCAATTCCCTCATGATGTTAAGCTACACCACAACATCCGATTTTATAGACAAACACATCAAAGCATGGAACAGAATTACTATAAATGAGACTATTAAAATAAGATGAAGAAGAAGTGTTCTATAGTTAGAGGCAGTTGTACAGTTATGGCAATTAAATAGATAGTTTGCATGTTTTGATGTGGGGTTGTATGAAGTACTTATCCATAGCCAGTGCTATTACTTACAGAAGACGGCAGTATACAGCAGAATATCTTTGACCTTGCCGTCAGAAAGCATAGACACAGTATATCACAAAATACATTTGTGAATCGTTCTGTGTGCATTTATTAATATTGAGACTGATCTGACGCTTCACTTCACCGTCAGAGAGGTAATGCGGTGAAGCGGTGAGAATATTATAAAAATAGCGCGCACTTAAACTGATATACATTTTTTTAGTTTGCCCTTTATTTTAGGAGGCTGAAATATCAAGTACCTCATACAACCCCACTTCAAAACATTCAAAGTATTCCCGTCAGCTATGGAAACAAGATCCCAGTATCTATCCCAGTATATAGGTGGGACACAATTCAAGGCTTACCTGCAAATGTATGACATTGTGTGGGGATTACTTAAAGCACAACACCTGTTGGTAAAAACTAAGCCCATCGATTGCATGTGTGTGCTGCTGAAATGCACTAAAATAGTACTTTGTGATTTGTGAGCAGTCTGTTCAGAGTAAGGCAGCTGTTTGCAGGATCTTGGGGAGCAGCAGCAGCAGCAACAGCTGTTCTGATCCTGCATTGGACCAGTTCTTTAAATAAAACAGAAGGAAGTAGGGACAGAGCAGAGTGCATCTCTTACGAGAACAAGTCGAACCACTGTTGCTTGGTGACGGCTTCCTGTCTGAGCAGCTTGAGAACGATGGGCCGCATCAGATCCCACTTGTCCTCAAACTGCAGGGACCCCTTGTTCTGGAGGAGAGATATGGGATGGGAGGAGTGGGAGGAAGAAGAGGAAGGATGAACAACAGCAATGACAAGGCAGGTGTTGAGGGAGAGAAAGAAAGAGAAGACAGAGACAGAGACGCAGAGATTCACAAAGACATGCATAAAGACTGAAGACAGACCAAGGGTTGGGATCAAGTAGGCTAATTAGATTTTCAAATGTTACTGCAATAGAAAAGCTTTAAATCATTTTACATGAACTTAGCCCGTTTTTAATGCTTTTCATATAACCCTATCTCTTATTATCTAATATTAAGTTGAAGCCTATAAGTCTATAGTAAGTCTTGGTAACTAGCCAAGACTTCGGGAGAGCCTCGCTGACTGGTTGGGTTACAAAAAGAAAATAAATCATATATAACAGTAATTACTTTAAAGCAGTATTTCATATCCAGTATCCAGATCCGAGAGGCCATGTTTTATGCCTGCTTTATTCCACTGAATGGAAAACGTTTCTGCACCCTTTTAAACATATTTCCTTGCAGGGCTGCAACAAACAATTGTTTCCCTTATTGAATAATCCGTCTACAATTTATTAACTAACCACCTGATCATTTAGTCCAGGGGTCTTCAAAGTTTTTCAGGCCAAGGACCCCCAAACTGGCGTAGCGTGGTGCAGGGACCCCCTACTGTATATATTGTATAGAAGAGGCTTGAAGAGGTCCGTGCTACAGGGAGGGAAGGGAGGGTGCGTGTGGCGTGACTGTAGGTGTGTGTCGCCGCCCTTCGCGAAGTACAGCGGAGGAGGGAATGTGAATGGCATGTGCTTTAACTACAAACAATTTCGCGACCCCCCTGCAGTACCTCCGCGGACCCCCTCGGGTCGCGGACCCCCTGTTGAAGACCTATGATTTAGTCTATTAAATGTCAAATAATAGTGAAATAAGCCCATTAGAATTTATTGGAGCTCAATTTACTTGTCCCACAAAACAGTTTAGATACCAGAAGATACTCAATTTAGAATTACATAACAAATATAATAGTGCTCCAACACTTGGCCAACTCACATAACCTAAAACTAAAAATGCCAAACATTTTCTAGCTTCAAACAATACCAAGAGATAGTATTTCTTTGTTATGTATGATCCTAATAGGAGTACTCTGGGTTTATTTAGCACGCTACTGATCAGACTAAGACATGCATGACATTAAAGATTAAAAAACTCAATTTTGTATAACATAATGAAAGGAAATTGTCTTAGGTTAGGGGCTCACAAACAACATAAAGACACCCCCTGCCCTGAGCCCCCCAGTGTCCACACAGTAAACGCCTGTCAGGCTGCTGGGAGAGATCATGTGTAACTGGGCCTTGAGGACACAGACGGTTTATTTTATAATCTTGGGACGAGCTCGGTTAGTTAGCTGGCCGGAATATAAGCGCTAGCATGTTAGCAACAAATAGCCCAAAGAAACGGCATTACTGATAAGGGGTGTCTTGTGTCGAAGTGTATGTCCCCTCCAGCCCTCTCCGGTGACGGGTCCAGGGCTCCGTACAGCTCCTGGCAGGCTACGGTTCGTCGTCGCCGAGATGCCTCATTGGGGTGACGGTTACGGTTCGGTTTTGGTTAGAGACGAAGACATGTTGGGGTTTTGTTTGAGGCAGGGGGGATATGAATCGTTGGCGAAACAGTCTCCGATACAACACCGGACTTTAACAACGACAACGGTAACAACTGTGACTTCAGGCGCACCTATTTGTGCACTTATTTCATATATTTACACTGTTAGTGCATACACATATATGCCACAAGGGTGAATATATACATATAGGCATTAATAGTGACAATATATGAAAACGAAGAGGTTAAATCTGCACACAAATATGGGAAATACGATATATTCAAGTGCTTCTTACCTTTAACAAATTAGACGTCGCCATGTTTCTTCAACTTATCACCTCGCGGAATCTCGCGAGACAGGTGCTACAGCTGGCTCAGGATTAGGTCATGGGAACCCTGCACAGTGCACACCGAAATGAGCAGTGGTGGGAGAAGTACTCCGATCCTTCACTTCAGTAAAAGTACTTATCTTTATCCAGCTCACACAGCGCTGTAGAGATAGGTCTGACTATACAATTAAAGTCCTGCATTCAAAACCTTTCTTAAGTAAAAGTATTAGAAGAGTATTAGACTACCAGCAGAATGTAGTCCTGCTTAAAGTATCAAAAGTAAAAATAGTCATTGTGCAATCAAATGTATATGATGTATATTATATATGATGTTTTTGGATTATTATTACTGCTGCATTAATGTGTTTGTTGCATTTGACTATTTGGGCAAATTGTTACTACTGGTTTTCACTTGACAGGAAGGGTTTGAAAATGTGTAAATCTGTAAAGTAACTAAAGCTGTCAGACAAATGTTGTGGATTAAAAGGTAGGCTACTATATTTGGATCTGAGATTTAGAGGAGTAGAAGTAAGGCTACATAAAAGGGAAGTATTCAACAAAAGTACTTCAAGTACCACCGATTTGTAACGTAATGCCTGATGTACTTATTTACTTTCCAACCCTGGAAATTAACTTCTTGCTGCTGAAATTCCAAATAATAAACACTTCTTACAATAAAGATGGACTGTATCAGACTACATTTTATATATCTTATTTTTACTTATTTTACCGTATATTGTACACCAAGCTACTTTCTCTAACAATTTCCCTCAATAAGGCTTCGTACCACTGGACTCATTTCTTTCACAGACATATTCACACAATTATTCACACAATTATTTTTCTATTTAATAATTTTTTTAATTTAAATTAAATAGTTCCTAATCGGTTCCCCATCTTATTGTGATTAGTTTGTTTATCTCCACCACTACCCTTGCTGAGGTTCACATATGAGGAAGAAGAAGAGCAACACATCTGTTGCCACCTCCTGGTTTATTTATGCACCACAGCGCATCAGAAATAAACTCTAGACAGCCCAAAACAAGTTTCCAGGGTTGTGTTACGTTAAGTAACCTCATCGTACCCATCTTGATTCAACATATGTTCAACAATTTAATTGGCTTCCAGTTGAAAAAAAGAGTCGTACAAATGAAGTTGGGACTTTCACATTAAAAAGTACATAATGAGGTCCCAAAATATCAATATCTTCAGAGACAATCACAATTTAGCAACAAGAGGAATCTCAACAACAGAGTTTATCCTTTTTCGATTCAAGAGATTAATACCTTTTTATACACGGCTGCAATTGGATAAAATAAACATCCAGTATCTCTTAATCTTATTAAAGCAGAGAGAACTTTTACATATACTGTGCATATAATGTCTAGCAAATCTCTTACAATAGGGACATTGCACAAACCATGCACTAATTAACTTGATGGTCAAAGTCTGTGAACTGCGACCTTATTAAAGGTTATTAGTACCTTATTGTGTCTGCTTTCACATTTGATGCCAGCGGTGAAAGAAATATTCAGATCTATTCTATCTATAGAAGTTTTCAGTAAAAGTAGCAACACTCTGTTAGCAGTAAAAGTCCTGCATTCAAACACTTATTTCAAGTAAAAGTACAAAAGTATTAGCATCAAAATATACTGAAAGTAAGAACCAATAACACATTTATTTATTATGCAGAATGGACCTTTTAAGAAAGTATTAAATTACGGGATTATAATTATTGATTCATTAATGTGTTTGTCACTTTAATGTTGCAGCTGCTAAAGCTTGGGCTAATGTTAATTACTTTATATACTATGTAGCTTAACCTATAATAATACATTATAATTTATTAGTTGATTTGTATTCTGTAATAATAATCTAATCTGCAAATTAACAAATATTATCAAATACATGTAGTGAAGTAGAAGTTCTAAGTGGCATAAAATAGAAATACTAATGTTAAAATATGTTCCTGGCGTAGCTGCTCGAGGTGGAGCTAGTTCTATCTACTTTATATAAAGTTAGCTAGTTTAGTCCAGGGGTTCTCAGAGGGGTCAGTCGGGCCCCTCCAAAGTGTCTTGATATGAATCTGAGGGTTCCTGAGATGATTAATTAGATCCACAATGAATTGTATTTCATTAGCTTATTATATGTGTTTATGTTACATCTTCATATGAAAAGTAGCGAGTAACTACAGCTGCAGTAAAAAGTACAATATTTCCCTCTGAATTGTTTTGGAGTAGCTTAAACGGTCAGGACATAGTACCTAAGTACAGTACTTGAGTTAATGCACTCAGTTTTCACCAAAGTCATTTCCATTAAAAAAACAAAACAGTGATGAAACACCTTTCCCTCAACACAAGTGTTATCTCTTCAGCAGATAACAGATGAGAGTGAGTACAAGAGGAAGCACAGTGATTACGTTCATCTTCAGTGCTTATCTTCAAGTGCTGTGGGCTGTCTTCAACACATTACACACACACACACACACACACACACACACACACACACACACACACACACACACACACACACACACACACACACACACACACATGTAAGTGAAAGAGTAATCTTTGCCCTTTGTGTCAGTTAATCATTCAGTGAGAGTCAAGGAGTTATAAGCTTGTTATAACTCCGTTAAAACTCAGAGAAGATTCTTCCATCAGTGGTGTGGCAACATGGCTACTAATCACTGCGTGGATGCATCCAGGGACGTGAGTTACAAGCGACAAAGCAGTGGACTCATAATGAGGATCAGGAAATTCAACCCCAAGGAAGTTTTCACCTGGTGAGTGTGTGGACACAGGAGAAGCATTTTAGAGGCAGAACTTGTTACCCTTTGAACAGAACCAGGCGAGTTGTTTTCCCCTGTTCTCTGTCAAAATGTCAAACCTTTCCTTTAGGATCATAGTCCTCCGTGATGGAAGAAGTGTTCAGGTCCTTTATTTCAGTAAAAGTACTAATACCACACTGTGGAAAAACACTACAAGTAAAAGTCCTGCACTCAAAATTTTACTTCAGTAAAAGTATGTTATCAGCTAAATGTAGTTAAAGTATTGATTGAGCAGTAAATGTTCCTGTCAGTGTTTATTATATGTGATGTTTCTGGATTCATGTTGCTGCTGCATTAATGTGTGTGTTGCATGTTGCTGCTGCATTAATGTGTGTGTTGCATGTTGCTGCTGCATTAATGTGTGTGTTGCATGTTGCTGCTGCATTAATGTGTGTGTTGCATGTTGCTGCTGCATTACTGTGTGTGTTGCATGTTGCTGCTGCATTAATGTGTGTGTTGCATGTTGCTGCTGCATTAATGTGTGTGTTGCATGTTGCTGCTGTGTCCTGTGAGAACCACGTGTCTCTAATAAGTCAACTCTTCATGAGTTTCTCAGTAAAACGTTTTCAGCTCTGTGACGAAGCATTTTACAGCTGAAGTAGGAGAATTTTTAAATAAGTTTTAAAAGTAGGAGAATTTTCTCAACACTTAAAGGCACATAAAATTCCTTGGAGATACGTGGTCTTCAATGGACAGGAAGGGCTTGAAACATTTAAATCTTCGTAACTAACGAAAGCTGGCAAACAAATGAAGTGGTGTAAAAAGTATAATATGTACCTCTGAGATGTAGTCGAGTAGAAGTAGAAAGTTGCATTAAAAGGAAATACTCAAGTACAAATAGAACTCAAATACACAAGTATCTCAAATGTGTACGTAAGAAGAGTACTTGAGTGAATTTATTTAGTTACATTCCACCACTGATATGTTCTCAAGAATGTTTAGAGTGGACGACATTGGTGACTTTTAAAGACGTGCCGTCCTCCTCTCTCTCAGGCAGTTGGCCAGGACGTTGGCCATGGGTCAGGGCCTGGCTGCGCTCATCTGTGGGACGGCTATCAGCTCGCAGTACCTGGCCACAAGCTTCCACGTGAACACACCCATGATGCAGAGCTTCTTTAACTACACCTTGCTGTGTGTCACCTACACCACCATGCTCTGCAGAACAGGTAACACCCCCATGGGGGCTGAAAGAAGAACTTAAATCCTTTACTTAAGTAAAAGGAGAAATACTATAGTCTAAATAAAATAAACACTCCATTACACTTAAAAGCCCTGAATTCAACATGTTAATAAAAGTACAGAAGTATTATAAGCAAAATGTTCTTAAAATAACAAAAGTAAAAGTACTCATTATGCAGGATGGCTCCTTTCAGAGTGTTATAACTTTATAGAATAGGATATTATACTGTTTACCACTAACAAATACATGTAAGTTCATTTTAATGTTGTAGTTTGTCCACAGGAGCCAATTTGAGATACTTTCGATACTATTGTGTTGCTTCAGTGGTGGAAGAAGTATTCAGATCTTTTACTGAAATAAAAAATACTCTGTTACAAGTAATAGTCTTGCATTCAAAATCTTATTCAAGTAAAACTGAAAAAGGATTTGCATCAAAATATACTTAAAGTACCAAAAGTAAAAGGAGTCATTATGCAGAATAGCCCATTTCAGAATCATATATAATAATTTACTGGATTATAATTGTTGATGCATTCATGTGTTCATCACTTTAATGTTGCAGCTGGTAAAGGTGGAGCTCATTCTAACTACTTTATATACTGCTGGATAGTTTAATCTATTATAATATATCATATTGTATTCATTAATTGACTTATATTTTGTATTAGCTAATAATCTGAATTTGTAAAGTACCTAGTAACTCAAGCTGTCAGATTAATGATGTGGAGTAAAAAGTACAATACTGGCTTCTAAAATGTAGCGGAGTAGAAGTATAAAGTCCCATGAAATAAAAATACTCAAGTAAAGCACAAGTACCTGAAAAAGTACAGTACTCGAGTAAACAAACTTCATTACTTTTCATCACTGGGTAGATTAGTAGTATAGTACTCCATCGTATTATGTGTTTTTTATGTTAATAGTAACTATGTTTAAAATAAATGTAGTTGAGTAAAACTTGCAATTTTTCCATCTGAAATGTAATGGAGTAGAAGTATAAAGTAGCATACAATGGAAATACTCAAGTAAAGTACAAGTATGACAAAATTGTATAATTGAGTAAATGTACTAAGTTACATTCCACCACTGCAATTCAGAAGGAAATGTTGTACTTTTTACTGCATTACATTGTTTTAACAGCTTTAGTTACTAGTTACTTTACTAAATTAAGATTTTCCAACACAAGTTATAAGTTTATAAAATATGATGGATTCTTATTCTTATAAACTACCCAACAGTATAAGAAATACTTACAATTAGCTCCAGCTTGACCAATTACAGTACAACAGTAAAATGCAATAATATTCACATCTACATGTATTAACTTGACATTACATTTCAATTTGTGGGTCATGTGCAAATGTCCTAATAATGGAACAAGCAAAGACGGTACACGACTGCTGTGCCCACAGGAGAGCAGCAGTGCTTTGGTGTCAAACTGTTCAGAGGCTTGGTGGTGAAACAAGTAAATGTCAATACTGAAGTTCAGGGGTGTTCCCCTTTAAATTGTAGGGGATGGCAATATTTTACAGATACTGAAGAGGCGTTGGTGGAAGTACCTTCTGCTGGGGCTGGTGGATGTGGAAGCCAACTACGTTGTGGTCAAAGCGTACCAATACACCACCATCACCAGTGTACAGGTGGGTACAGGTTGTGCTTGTGTGGGCTTCATGGTTGGAGTTTTTGCTGTGAAAACAGATCATGTTTTTATTTTTATTTTTTTTATGTAACCCTTGTGCCTCACTTTAAAAAAAGAAATTGCTCTGATGTAGAGAACAAGTCTTTTAAATCTAACTAACAAATATTAATTCATTTTCTTTACATAATGCCACCCCCACAAAGTATTATTGTTTTCTGAATACTACATGCTCTGGGAATTTCTTTTCACAGACTGGTATATGTCAATCATTAGCAACAACATTGATTTTGATTAATATAAACTTCCACTTGTTACCTCAGAGGACAACTATGTCCCCTTCCTAAAATTGCTATAAAAATACAATATATTAATATTATTTTCAGTCCTGATCATAACTACCAATACTACCATTTATGGTGTAAATTCAGGACACAAAATATTGGTTTCAATTTGGATATGTTTGTCCTTAAGGCTCTGAGTGTCTGTATTTTTGGCTTTAATATAATTATTATAGGAGCTGAGGTTTTTTTTTTAAAACTCAAACCCTTGCCAAAAAGAGTTGCCACTTTGTCTTGCCTGTGTCACCCATTTGAAAGATTACTGTTTTTAGTGCAGGTATTAATTAATTGAATTGATCTGGATTTATTGATACTTTTGTTTGTATTTAAATGTATTTCTGGCTTCCTGTCTCCAGCTGCTGGACTGCTTCGTGGTCCCGGTCCTGATGATACTGTCCTGGTGGGTTTTGAAGACACGCTACAGACCGGTCCACTATGTAGCTGTCTGCGTCTGTCTCCTTGGGGTGGGGGCCATGGTGGGGGCCGACCTGCTGGCCGGACGGGACCAAGGCTCCAGTAAGAAATTCCACCACGTATTTATTCACTCACAGAGTTCATCAATACCAATTTCTTCAGCCAATCATTCTGTGATCAGGGCATGCTTTTATAAACTGTCTAAAACATGGCAGACAAACTGTAAAAATGTCTCCCCTCTCGTCTCCTCAGCTTCAAACATCCTGTTAGGTGACGGTTTGGTGCTGCTCAGTGCTTCGCTGTACGCGGTGTCCAATGTGTGTCAGGAATACACCGTGAAGAACCTCAGCAGGGTGGAGTTCCTGGGCATGGTCGGCCTGTTCGGCACCATCATCAGCACCATACAGATGTAAGTAGTAAGTGTGTGTGTGTGTGTGTGTGTGTGTGTGTGTGTGTGTGTGTGTGTGTGTGTGTGTGTGTGTGTGTGAGATCAGGAGCTAGGATTCAACATTGTGGTGCATCTTGAGCCTAGATATCCAGCCTATGAGGGGACTGTCCATTGGCCCTGGCCCCCAGAGGCTGATGTGTTCTGAGATTACAATTCTGGTTAATCTGCTGTTATTTCTTTTCTTTACCCAGGGTGATCCTGGAACGTAATGAAATTGCTTCTATCCAGTGGAGCTGGCAAATCGGTCAGTACTCATCCAAACAGAAACACTTTGAAGACAAAACAAATATGAACATGCCAATGGCCAATAATTTGCCAAAAAGCAAAATTGAACCTGATGTAGACATGTAATCTATGGCTCCATACAAACATCTGTTGATGACCTGTAGGGGGCTAAAACATACTGATTCAATGTGTCCCTTATATCACAGGACCAAAGCATTTACAGAATTATAATATCAATAAGTATTTAAAACTATAAACGCTGTTGGTCACTGAGGGATAGAAAGACTCCAAACTCACAGAAACACAACTCTGATATTGTTCATATGTTATTGTCAGTGTTTGGGAAATCTTCTCAAAGTTATACAGAAGTAATTATTTATTAGTCTCCTGAAAAGTAATCCATTCCAGTAATTTCATTTTGCTGGGATTTTGCTCACACTTTGTAAAAGCAGCAACTTTTCAGCGGCTGCATGCTGCCACCAAAGAAACAGCTCCACTAAATGAGCTAACTACCCCTGAACCTGCAATGTTTTCTATTTCTACACACTTTACAGTGTATACATACGTTAGCTTTGTGCTAATGAAGTCTAAAATATCCCAGGTCTCCGTACTAGACATTAAGCTGATCTTCTTCTCAACTGCCAGAATTGTCGAATAAGCATATTTTCTTAATGTTGGAGTGTTTTTTTTTACATTTGAGTTGTTAATGTGAAGTAACAGTTAGGCATCTCTCCTCCCAGGACTCCTGTTCTCTGCCTATGCATTGTGTATGTATACTCTGTACAGCTGTATGCCCATAGTGGTGAAGCTGAGCAGCGCCACCTCCGTCAACCTCTCCCTGCTCACCGCCGACCTTTTCAGCCTCTTCTGTGGGCTCTTCCTCTTCCAGTACAATGTAAGCACACACACACACACACACACACACACACACACACACACACACACACACACACACACACACACACACACACACACACATACACACACACTACCAATACTAAATACTGACACAAATACTCACTAGAGCACCAAATGTGTATTAATCTGCTGCCGTCTCGTTTCAGAAACATGTGTCCAGCTGTTTAAACGTTTTTTAAATTAAAGTATATTATTGTAAAGACATCACTACTGTTAACGCAACAAAAACAAACAACAAATGTTTTTAAGTGTTCCTTTTTTAGTGAGGAGCATCAAAAAACTTGTGTTTCAAATTGCAATCGTGTTGTCTTCCTCAGAAACTGTGAAAGATTGCATGGACCTGACTTGCATTTATATAGTGCCTTTTTAGTCTTCCGACCACTCAAAACGCTATATACATATTTTATATATATATATATTGCAATCCAAGGACTAACACATTGCTGGTTTTGGTCTGCGCCTCGCTCAGCTCTCTGGGTCACAGCAACCCTCTGATTGTTATAGTGATACAGCAGCGTTAATGAATGATAATAATTGTTAAAGTGTAATCTCAGTGTCATGTGTTCTCGCACAGCTGCATGCATATACACAGTTTACAAACATGTGAGTCCGAAGTCCTTTAAATGGATTTCACTGCAAACAGAATATTTAATCTGAAAACGTTATTGCACGTTACTCGTGCAATAATTCACCTTGGTTTTAGTTCTGCTTCCCTGCTCACTGAACCAGCCAGTGGGAGTTATTACATTAATTTACTCTTAAATTTTTTTTTAAAAAACATACTTTTTCCTTATTGAAACATTCAGAATCTCTGAATAAAATATGAATTCAAAAGTTTAACTACTAGAGACAAGATGTCTCCTACTTCACTAAAAAGTAAATTCTATATGTACTAGCGGCTTCAAGTTTCCACATCACATTTGTGTAAGTGGCATACTGGACAGTGATTGGCTCCAAACTAGTTGTGATGTCATAAATCCTACAGGTGCATCTGGTTCAAGTCCGCCTGTGAGGACACAAAACTTAAAAAATGTGATATGGAAAATAAAGCCAGCGAAGGAAACCACAGAAAATGAAGTTGTAGTGTATTAATGTTCCCTTACTGTTTAACCTTTGTTCATATATCATTACATTTAAATACAACCTGCTCGCTCTCTGCCCGCCACAGTTCTCTTGGCTCTACCTGGTCTCGTTGGTGATCATCCTCGTTGGCTTCATCGCCTTCAATGCTGTGCCAACACCAACTGACCACACAGATCCCGCCACCTCCTCTTCCTCTTCCAACTGTGAGGAAGGTTACTATGACAACTCCGTGGCCCATCAAAATGACATTACTAAGCAGGAGGTGGCAGTGAGGATCACCACGGAGGAAGAGGAGGGGGGCGGAGAGACGGAGGAGGGGTGGGACAAAGAGCAGAGGAGGAAAGAGAAGAGACCTTCAGGGCCATCACAGAGCCTCAAACAAGGGAGCGTTGATGAGGATGTTGGACGCAGCACTAAAATGTGAACCTGCCAATATGTCTTTTTTTTTTTTAAACACATTTATTTATTTATATAATTTTGCATATAGAAATACAAAATACAGACATGAATGAAATAAAAAGCACATACAAATAAAAACTACAACAGTGGTACTGTACACATCCTGTTTAAAGCTATTGCTACTGTTTTGTTAAATCTATTTTATATGTTCATTGTTACCAACAAAAGGTCAGCTGCCTGACACCCACTGACTGTATGATTCCTTCTGGTTGTTTTATAAAACACAGCACACAACATGAGTTGCTCAAAATACCAGAAATAAATAAATACATAAACATAACAACCGTCTGCTGTCCTCTGCCCCCACGTCACGTCACATCACGTCACATCACGTCACATCACGTCACATCACGTCACATCACGTCACGTCACGTCACATCACGTCACGTCACGTCACATCACGTCACATCACGTTACATCACATCACAGACGTGGAGCGCTCACCTTACGGGATGTTGTATGCATTGTTGATCATTTTGACAGTGGTGTATCAAAGTACATTCAATCAACTAACTATACTTACCTAAATTAACAATTTTGATGTACTTGTACTTTACTTGAGTATTTCCATTGTATGCTACTTTATACTTCTACTCCACAAAATCTCAGAGGCAAATATTGTTCTTTTTACTCCACTACATTTATCTGACAGCTTTAGTTACTTTGCAGATACAGATTAATAATACAAAATGAAATCAATTAATACATTATGATTCATTATTATAGCTCCATTAAGTATATACAGTTATTGAAATGAGCTCAACCTTTACAAGCTGCAACAATAAAGTGATGAGCATAATGCATCAATGCATGTATGTATGCATCATACATACAAACATGATGTGCTAAGTTGTGAGTTTTAGAGCTAGGCTAACTGTATCTCACTGTTTCCAGTCTTTATGTTAGCTAAATTAGCCAGCTGCTGGCGGTAACTTTATATTTATATTTATTATAAGAGTGGCATCTTTAACCACCACCTTTAAACATCAACAGAAAATGGTTAAAACTCACTTCCTCATAATCAAACATTATGGGTTTCTTTCTAGATATTCAAATATTCAGTAAGAAATCCTTTGAACAGTTTCTCAGAACTAAAGCATCAACAGACCAGAAATGAATAAACAGCTATCCCAATGTTAAATGTTTAATAACAACGTGCAGTGCACCACACAACTAGACAATACAATCACAGCTGGGATGTACTGTAGGTGACTGATGATATAAGATATTGTGAAAGTGTCATTACAATCTATTTCTATATTTACTATATCATAATTTGTTAGTTAGTAACTTTTTAGATTTAGATTATTGATACAAAATATAAATAAACTAATAAATGATGATATAAGATACCCAGCAGTATATTAAGTAATTAAAATGAGCTGTTCTTTGGTTTTGGTCACTTTGAGAATCTACAATACCACATTATTCATTGGGAATAATACAGCTTTTATAATTCATACTGCTTATATAAATAAATGCACACATTTAAAGCACCCTGCAATGTATTCGTAATCATGACTTTTGACTGCCCCTTAGTGGCCACAGCGGGTAACAGTCATGTTAGCATTGACTGTTAACGTTAGCTTGATTAATTGAAAGCGTTGCAGTGAACACCAGTCATTCTTATCCTAGCTATTCATATACTGTACATGTATAGCCATTGGAGGGTTTTTTTTCAATATGTTTGTATATATTATATACTATTTTTAAGTATGCGTTTTCTATTATTCACAAACAAGTGCAAACACACTGAATTCGTCAGCTAGCGTCAATGTGCATATAATGACATACTACCACTTCCGGTGAACATTTTCAAAATACAGTGACACCAGAAAGGAAGTAAAAGGAGTACATTGTAAATGTAGGTCAATCTCTACGAAGGGGGTCGTCGAGCTGCATCAGAGCTATCTTTTCCACTCGCAATGAATGTAGATGAATCAATCTTGCAGTATGAGTAACATAAATAGTTTAGCAAGGCTTCCAAAATGTGGCATGTAGCCTTGACAGTCTCTCGTGTTGACAAACGTTACGTCACTGTGCGGTGTAGTTAGGCGGGGCGGGGGCTGTATTGTTGCTGTCGGCTTGCGGGACGTGAAGACTCTTTTCACACCGTTCAGACTTGGCTTAAAACAGCTGATAATAACAGTTATACCATTAACTCCGTAAAGCTAGTTTGTTTCTTTTGTCATCTCGAGTCAACATGGGGAACTGCTTAACTGTGGGGCCGAACGAAGCTCTGGTGGTGTCTGGTAGGTGTTCCCCTCCAGACTGAGCTTAGCTAGCTGTCATTTAGATGAGATCTAACGGGCCAGCTGACGTTAGTTAGCTGACGGAGGGGGCTAAATGAAACACGTTGATTTAGCTCTTGTTTGGTGCAAAAATAGCTCGACTACTAATGCTAAAATAACCTGGTAGCTACTATGCAAATATACTAAATCTGTGTTATTAAATGAACGTCAATCACGATTTACTTAGAACCGTAATGCTAACCTCGTTAGCAAGCATCGCAGCGACGGTACGTTAGTGCTAAGGCAGGTAATAATGGGCTACAGTTAAAGCGTCGAGTATACTTAAATATTAAACCACCACAAATGTGTCAATAATTACTACGAAGTCTGCTGTCTTTGTAAGCAGTCTGTGTCTTCATGTAGGCCCACAATGATGTTATAGCTGAGGAGGGCGGGGGTTTGCTCATCCATGTAGCTGTGTATAATTAGCTCAGCAAGTAAAGCCAAACACAATGCTCAAGCTGTGTGGAAAGGTACAAAACATTAAGAGTCATTTGAGGCTTTTAAAATGTGTTTTACATTTCTTCAGCCGATGTGTTCTGGCAAAATCTTACATAGATAACATTAGTTTATTATTATCTCTGTATTGTTTAAATAATGTTCAATATATGAATGGATTCAAGTTTGAGAATGAAACTTCACTGAATGTAAACAGTCTACTACATGTGGACTACTGTACACATACATGTGTGTCCAACAGGGTACAGCACACAGTTGAAATGAATGCACAATGGTATTTGATGTGTAGTATCGTCACACACAATATCACAACACATCTGTATGCTGTACAGCAGTGCTTCCCAATATGTGTGGCTTGTGTGACCCCTAAAACATAGAACATCTGCTTATTTGATATGATGCAGTACTATTCTATGAATCTAGCTAGTAGTGAAACACTGGAAGGAGCCATTCTGCATTATGAGTACTTTTACTTTAGATACTTCAAGTTCAAGTTCAATTTGCTTGTAATACATCTATACTTTTACTCCAGTAACAATACACTGAGGACTTTAACTTATAATTGAAGCATTTAAAAATAATAATAATAATAAGTTTACTTTTTACTTAAATTAAGGATCTAATTACTTCTTCCACTACTGCCATTTGTCTTGTCTTTACCGCCAAAGAGAGATTCCCTGTTTTAATCGAAACATTTAATCCCTGAAAATGTAAAACTATTCAGTGTTTCACAAAACAAAGGTTATAGGATAATCTCAAGAAGTAAAAAAAATGTTTTGGCTTTCCTGCCGTGTTTTAGTCTCACAGCCCCCGAGGTTTATTACGTGAACCCTTGGAAGGGTCTCGACCCCCGGGTTGGGAGTCATTACAGCCAGTTTTCAGTTTTTGCCATGTACTTTTAAACATTTTGTGTTTAATGTTGTCATTTTATTCACACAACCTGCTTTTGACAGACAGTTTTTGTACAAGCCCCCAAGTTAAATCCATTTTGAATCAATGTGATTTTATGTTAAATCCAGTCAACATTTGTGTGCTCTGTTTTGTCTTTCCTACAGTTTAATATCAACATGTTGTTTTGCTGTGAAGGTTTTAACAACTGCAACTGTCCCTCTTCCCTCAGGTGGTTGTTGTGCCTCTGATACAAGGACCTACACTGTGGGAGGCTGGGCCTGGGCTTGGTGGCTCATCTCGGACACCCAAAGGTGAAAAATAAAAACAGAAGGTCCATTTATCTTGACATGGAGTTGGTCTTTTAGCAGCGCCTTGAAATGATTGTGCCAGCAAATGTTACTCATCACAGATAAGTGGATTACACTATTCAAAGCCCTCTGTTCGAACTCATTTGGATAAAATGGCCGAGGTTTTTAAAAAGACCACAGCTGAAATGGGCTTTTGCTGCCTTGGATTTCCACAGGGAAATCAGTCCCATTTCCTGCTGGCGGTCTGTAAACAAGTGGAGGATGAAAGCTTGTCTAGCGTGTTCTGTCTACTACTACACACAGTGTTGTTGTTTCCAATGTAAACAGGTACACAGGTGTATTTCCTCTTCAGCCTACACATTCCCTCTTCTCTAAGATGAGTAGCTTGACTGCTAAATGTGCACCGTACTAATGTGCAGTCTCACACAAGACCGGGGCGTTACAGGTTATTTTTTCGTTGGCTGGTTGATCTCTGCTGAGAGATCAACATTTTATCACAGCCGTTTTATATTCCACAGCGCTGTTCAACGGTCCTGCCACATGTCACAGACAAAGTTGAGATTTTTCCTGAGTAATGCTGTTGTGATGTCCCTGATTCATGTGCTCGTGGTTAATTAGCAGCAAAATGGCAGAAACACAGCTGTGGGTGGACACTGTCTGAACCCCCAAATAATTTACAATACATTTACAATAATTATACTAACCCACATTCACATTGCACCCTGAGTGACTTAAAGCAGAATAAGACACATTTCCTTCATCAATAATAGATGTATGTAGTTATTTTTAGTCTTTTTATTTTGATCTGTTAAAAAAAAAAAGGCTACCTTAAATTCAATGTGGTAAAACATGAAAAAGTAAAATAAATGTACAGATACTGTCTTGATACGCTTTACTTGTATATAGAAAGTGTTATTGTTTATTGCTGCTTGTATGTGTGATCAAGCTGATTGTGATTCTAATGAACAACTAGCATCAGATTTCCTCGTTTCCCAACAATATACAGCATTTAACATCTACAGATTTTATTCCACAGCTTGCTCTTATCACTTAATATTCCTCTCTTCATTGCCCAATTTATGTGCTATTGTTCTTTCGCTGCAGGATAACCCTCGAGATCATGACTCTGCAGCCCCGATGTGAGGATGTGGAGACAGCAGAGGGGGTTGCCATCACTGTAACAGGGGTGGCTCAGGTAAGACCACCCAGGGTCCTCACTGTGAACCCACACACACACACACACACACACACACATGGACAACACTTCATCTGACTGGTTTTTAGTGTCTTTAGAGCAAAAACTGTCAAGTGCAGAAAGCTGGAACGTTGACTTGACGTTGAGAGTTTGGTCCGTCACCAGATGAGCTGACCTCACGGTGTCTTCTTCAGGTGAAAGTCATGACGGAGCAGGACTTACTGGCAGTAGCTTGTGAGCAGTTCCTGGGGAAATCAGTCATGGAAATCAAAGCTGTGGTTATACAGACTTTGGAGGGACACCTGCGCTCCATTCTAGGTAAGGGCAACAATTGTGTTTGTCACCTGAAACAGTTTTCTGTAATATCTGTGTACATAATTAATAAGAGTGGTTTTGGGCTGCAATTAACAATTATTTAAATTTTCAATCAATCTGCCGACTATTTTGGGAATTCATCGTTTTTTCTTTGAGATAGTAAAAACTGTCCGAGGTGACGTCTTCAAACGTCTTTATTTGTGCGACCAACAGTCCAAAACCAAAATACATTCAACTTACAATTATATTATATAAAACAGAGAAAAGAAGCAACTGTTTGCAAAGGAGAGGCTTGAATCTTTGTCAACTCAACAATTATTTCTTTATCAAGATTGTTGCAGATAATATTTCTGCTGGTTAACAGAGTTATTAAACTACACATTTTCTCATCTCTAGATTAATTTGTGGCAGCAGTGCAGTATTTGCATATTGTTAAAACCTAATAACTCTTTGACCTTTGTGTCTCTCTAGTTAAAGGATTACACGCTTCTCTAAAGGGTTACGAATATTCTGCTGCACTTGTTTTTACATAAACCAAAGAAATGTTGATGCATGAAAACTGCTGCCAGTTTGTGAAAGTGCCATTTTGAATTGCAAGACACAGATGGACATGTGGTATGGAAATATTGACAAAGTCTCTCTTTTGTAGGTACCTTGACTGTAGAGCAGATCTATCAGGACAGAGACCAGTTTGCTAAACTGGTGAGGGAGGTAGCAGCTCCCGACGTGGGCAGGATGGGCATTGAGATTCTCAGCTTTACCATCAAGGTGTGTTGTCGGTGCCGTGAGAGGCTACGGCTACAATACCTGGTACTCTGACAGTGAGCAGAATACCTGCTAATGTAACAACTGAGCAAAGACGGGTCAAAATAATACAATTCAGCATGGATTGTGACTTGAAATGTTCTCCAGTACAAAGCGAAAACAGCACTTATTGAAATAGATCTGCTGCCTCGATCCAAAAACATCCAGTGCACGTGCCTGTTCAGCATAAATGAGAATCTTCGCTCTTCTGTCCTCGCTCCTCGTCTCCTCCGAGACGCATTTAAGTGATTGGAACATCCTCTATTATGGCGGACCTCGGTCAATTTCTGGATCACAGGCCTGAGGACGGTGGAGCGAGGAAGTGAGGGAGCATAATAAGCAGAATGGAAAGCATCCAAGTGCTATGTGGCCAAAGTTAGCTCGGCTGACATTTAGCTTATCGATCTCCTAAAGCAGCGTGTGTTTACGGGTCGTAACATTAAGTGAGAGAGAGACACACACACACACACACACACACACACACACACACACACACCAGTCATTTCCAGTCAACCATCCTAAACGTAGAACAACTATCCTGCTGGTGTTCAGAGTCTCGTGGTCTGTTAGGTCTGTAATTTGAGCTTTATATTAGTTTTTCAGAAGGTTAAATTAATATTATGATAATATTGTTTACTGTGATAGTGGCTTCACATACTGATCATTTATTGTATTGAAATGAATCTGTCCACTGGAACCCACTGGAACTGATGAGGAGAGACTAATGCTCACACACTTTCAGCTTAGAAGAGCATCTTTGTGATTTTAAGAGCTCCATTTCTGTATGACCCATGAACCACCATTAAGAGCCTAACATGTGGGAAATGCAGTGTGTGTTTATAGGCAGTACTTTAGAAGTCATATAAACCAGAGTCAACAGCCACCCTATCTTGTTTTTAATGTATCAAATATGTTTTTATCTACAGTCGGAAGTCCTCTTTACTGGTTTTAATGTCTCTAATGATTGACTGGAAGAAAACTCCCTCCTCCCGGAGAGTTTACTGTTGTTGATTAGAACTAATTGAAGCGCAGTGTAGACGCAGCTGCTGACCATAGTGCTCAGCTGAAAGCCCAGAGTCAATTAGTTTCACATCAGTTAGCTCGGGCGGAGATGGTTTCTGTGATGCATCATGACCAGTTAGCTCATTAGTGGAGGCCTCAGACATTTGTGGGTTGTCTTTATTTATATATATTTATTTATTTATATATTTTTATATATATATTTATTGATATATATATATTTATATTTATTGATATATATATATGCAATATATATATATTTATTTATATATATATTTATTGATATATATATATATGCAATATATATTTATATATATATTTATATATATATATATTTATTGGTATATATATATTTATTTGTATATATATATATATATATATATATATATATATGCAATATATATATATATATTTATATTTATATTTATTTATATATATATGCAGTATATATATATACAGTATGTATATGTATATATATATACAGTATGTATATATATATATATATATTCGTATATATGTTCCAGATTCAAAATATCTAAATAGTTGTGGCAGTTTGTTTCTCGGTGTAGATATTATTTGTAAGATCTATCCTGTTGAAGTTGTGATGTTATTGTTGAATGCAGCTGAGACCTTGTCACTGTTCAGACGGCTCTGTCACAGTTCCAGTTAATGAGGCATTCGCTTGTGCCGACAACTCTTCAGTGCAGGTGTGGAAATCAATAAGCTGTTGCCAACCACAGACAGATGCTCTACCTGTGGTTGGTCAGTGGTGAGAGAGAAATAATATTTAGAAAACATGATCGCTGCAAACTAAATAAAACGCTGTTACTCTACGCTCAGACTCTAAAATATTTTTTCACTTCTCCTTAGTCCAATCCTTTCATTGGAAATGTTTAATATTTGATTTCATAGTTGTGTTCATTACTTCATTAACTGGGAAAGATTTCCAGCCGGTGACACAGACCTGAATTTGATTTTGACAAATGGAACAAATTGAATGCGTATCCTCGGTTACAGCCTCACTTTATGTTGGCTAAGATAAATGTGGTTTTACGTTTTAAAAATGTTCACAGTTCTACTTTAGTTTCCTGTGGTTTAGTGTTTACAGGATGCTTACAGGTTGACGTGTGTGTCTGTGCTCGCAGGATGTGTACGATAAACTGGACTACCTGAGCTCCCTGGGGAAGACGCAGACTGCAGCTGTCCAGAGGGATGCAGACATCGGCGTGGCTGAGGCAGAGAGGGATGCTGGGATACGGGTAAGGAGACTTTAGCAGGTGGGAGACTCTAAGAAGTGTACGACAACCAACTAAACACTGCTTTACTTCTTTATCGTCTCATAGGAAGCAGAATGTAAGAAGGAGATGATGGACGTCAAATTCCAGGCTGACACCAAGATGGCCGACTCCAAACGGGAACTGGAGCTGCATAAAGCTTCTTTCAACCAGGAAGTCAACACGAAGGTGGACTCTTACATAACTTACACAAATGTAATGTGTGGGACATCAGGTGTGTGTGTGTGCTTGAGAAGCGTGACAGTGTATGTGCTGATGTTTTCAGAAAGCAGAGGCCCAGCTGGCGTATGAGCTACAGGCAGCCAAGGAGCAGCAAAAGATCCGCCTGGAAGAGATTGAGATCCTAGTGGTGCAGAGGAAGAAGCAGATCACCATTGAGGAGAGGGAGGTTGAACGGACAGACAAAGAGCTCATTGCCACAGTCAAGAGGCCCGCTGAGGCCGAGGCCTACAGAATGAAGCAGCTGGCTGAGGGGCACAAGTGAGTGAGAACCCGTCTGTTAAAGGGGAGTTTTATGAGCTTTTAGTTCTTTTAATCCAGGACAATCCATCAGTAGAAAATGATCACTGAGAGAACTAACAAGTGTTCGGCACAAACCTCACTCCTCTTGTCCAGCAACAAACTGATTTGAGTGGAAATTGGAAACATCTCATGTCAAAATACAAAACACTCCAGTAGCAATATTACAGCTTTGTTGTTGTAACCTTTGTAGCCGACATACCTTGTGAATTTAATTTGCTCGCAGCAACGGCCTCCATTTATGAGCAGTAAAAATGTGAGTATGTGGAACAGGATAGTCTGGTTGTTAAAATGCCAGCTGACTGGGAGATATTTACTCAGACGTGTGGCCCTTTTTAGGTTCTAAACCGTCAGAGTTTGCACATGTAGAGAGAGGAAAAGCAGCACATCTCAACATTGCATGTTTGCGTTTAAGCAAAATGCTTTTTAAGGTGATCCTGGTTGAGAAGTGGAGAGAAAATGATGTGATGTAGCATAAAGTTACTTAACAGTATGTCTCCCTTCAACACCACAATACAAGGCAAGTCATTTACATCTGTAGTCTTGGTAAATATCCCCTTGTAGGAGGCAGAGAGTGAGTTTTGAAAGTCAGTGGTATTGACCAACAAGATTGTCGCCTTCTGCAGTTTTTTCAAAGTCTAGTCATTTTAGGCTTCAGGACAGTACATTCTCATTTAGCTCCCATTTGTGTGATTCTACCCTGCTCTACAGGGAGGTCAGAGGTCAGCAGCTACAGAGCAGCACCATCCCTGTACTCCTGGTAGAGATGTATAGTTTTGCTTAAGGACAAACCAGCTGTCACACATTGTTGAAGCCCATCATTCCAGCCCTGCATCTATATTAACAGCAGAACTCACCGTGCCACATTTCCATTGGCTGTCTTATATTACTTAGTTGCGCTTGAGGCCAAATTTCAGCCACGTAAATGTTCTCAAAGATTTCTGTGTGATGCATTAAGTAATGACGTCATAAAGTTTATTACAGAGTGGACAAACGGAAACATGATGTGGAATTGTTTATTGTTTGAATGATTAGAAGTCATAAGTAAGCAGCATATTGTGTGACGTGTTAAAGGAGGGATCAGATATCAGTTATTTTAACTTGTGTGTTTCCCCTGCATCAGGACAAGGACGGTGCTGTTATCCCAGGCTCAGGCAGAGAAGATCAAGAGGATCGGTGAGGCGGAGGCTAGCTCCATCGAAGCAGTGGGAAAGGCGGAGGCGGAGAAGATGAGACTGAAGGCTGAGGCCTACCAGCAGTATGGAGAGGCAGCTAAGATTGCTCTGGTGCTCGAGGCCCTGCCTTTGGTAAAACATAAAACACACTCCAAGTGTCCTTAAAAATTCCATAATGCACATCCAGCTTCACTAAACACCTTCAGTTTTCTTCAGTCGAACTTTCATTTTGAGTTGTTCGTTTGTTCGTGCATAATACTTTTTACAACAAGCACGATCCCCATACAAGGAAGTATGTTTGTTGAAACATTTCTTCTCCAAGTGCTATAGTTGTAAAGTCACTGTGATACAATCGGCATTAAAGGGATAGTTTGACAATTAGGGAAATTTGTTAATTCACTTGCTTGCCAGATCGATACCACTCTAGTATCTGTCCATCAAATCTGAAGGAACAAAGGGAACAGCTCGCCTGGCAGTGTGTAAGTCTAATAAATCTGCCTGTCAGCACCTCTGAATCTTTTGTCATATCTTGTTTGTTAAATACCTCAGAATCCCACCACACAAAGCCGTAGTACACTTGTTTCGCTTTTAGAAAATAGTATTTTACAGCTATATTTCCAAAAACTAGAAACTTTTAATAGTTGCAATAGTCAGTTCTTAAACCCAAATTCAACACAAGATAGCCAAAAGTATTTTTTTCCAGGCTATGGGGTATTAAAACCAAGGAGCGAGTAAAAGAGCTCTCAGGTTTACAGCGATCACCACAAGCGCTTTATCTTGATGATTTCTCTTGAGTCTATGACTGTATTATATATCACATGATCACTGATAACTTCATGTCGGATACTTTGATTATTTCCTAAGTACAGTAAACACATAATCGTATCTTTGCAGATTGCTTCTAAGGTGGCAGCGCCGTTATCCAAGACCAATGAGATAATCATCCTCAGTGGGGAGAGCAACCACGTGACGGGCGAGGTGAACCGCCTTTTGGCTGAACTTCCTGTGTCTGTCAATGCTCTCACTGGAGTGGATTTGACGAAGGTAAGCTCGATAATAACATAATAATAACAGATGTTATAACAATGAGACTGTATGTGTAGATAAGATATTAAATGCATGAGGGATATTGAATCAGATGAGATGATATGGTTTTGTTGGTTTGGGGTTAGAACAAAGACTTTGACTTCGTAGCTGTGTACAGATGTTGATTTGATTTTTAATAAAAACAACAAAAGAACAGCCTGTTGTTGGTTGGTGGTTGTAATTGAAGGGGTACTTTACTGAGTGAGTATTGCACTTTCAGAAAGTTGAGGTACTTGTGAGCGACATATGGTCAAACTCAAAATAGCATAGGACGCGATATCGTGGCTCATAATCCCGAGTAGACCCTCTCTGACTTGTAAAGGCCCACATCTTTTAAAACTTCATAACGCAGATTATACAACTGGGCGTTATACAACAGTTTGAACCGGCTGAGTAGGACTCACCATGGGTAGTGAATGCTACATAAAAAACGGTGGATAAAAATCCCTTAAAGCGTCGCCTTAGTTCATTTTGAGAAAGGGAAACACAAAAATACTGACTCAAAGAATGCCTTTTGTTGCACACCAGTATCATCTAGCCTCCACCAGTGTTAGGAGACCTGCTTTTATTACAAGATACTTTACATTTCTGTAACTGTTTCTGTTGACTCATATATTCCTGTCAGAAAACAGGACATTGATAGTGACAGGGAAACGTGGTTAACTTACTTACCTCTTTCAGTAGACCGTGTGTCTACGTTCAGTTTATTAGATGGTGGATTTTAGCTTTTTGTCTCCAATTGGAGCATAAAATGAGTTGTAATCAGCAAGTTGAGCCTTCGGGAATAACCTAATAAAGAACTGTATGCAACGAAATGTAGGTCATGAATGCACGCCAGCTCAGTTATGGAAAATTCATGAGGGTTTGTCTCAGAGCTTCAATGGCAGGTTTGTCCTGTTTCCACAGATCCCGTTTCTGCAGAAGATGACCAATGCTCAAGCCTGAAAACGGACGACGCCACATGACTTCAGTATCTGTTGTATGCACTCTGATCGACTGCCTTTAATACACTTGAAGAATTGTGTTGTTTTATACGTATATACTGTATACCAAGTGAATTTTGGAAACCTCTGGTGCCTTACTTTTTACAGGGCCAGAAGATCTGAATGCACTGCTGCTCATTCAAAGATTTTTAGTTTTATTTTATTTTCACATGGGAATATTTTGTGTTTTGTTTTTATTTATTTTTTTGTATTTGAATATATATATATATATATATATATATATATATATATATTGTCCCGTTCTCATGACATGTCATCAAAAACGGGAGCTGATATTAGACTGGAGTGATGCTGGTTAGATTCATATTACCATGTGACCTGACATCTGATGTTAACATCTATTCTTTGGTACATTGGAGTCGTGCTTTTTTAGACCAGAAGGCCTCTGCTCTCACTTTTTACATTCCGTATGATGCAGGCCTTTTTGTTGATTTATATACCTCTTTTTTTATCGTTAGGCACATCTGCATTCTCTAGATGATCTGAATATGTTCTTATTAATTGTAGAGCTTTCTTTATTTTGTACATGTTATAATGTTTAACTATTTATGTTATTTAATGTGGAATTGATTGATTTTTACAATGTAACAGGTGCTTACAATCTTAAAAGAAGCCCCTTTCATTGTGCAAATCTGTTCTCCTGAAAGAAGTTTAAATCTCTACAATATGTTGATATCAGGAATGATACAGATGATTATTATTTATTTTATGCTGGTAGGGAAATCGGAAGAAAAATCTGATCTTGTGCTGATATGGTTAGCTTGTAATGTGTTTTTTTATTATTTAGTGTGGGTGTTAATGTGAAAACGTTAGTAGTTTCGGCCTTGATTAAGATTGAAAAAATCAGTTGGTGTATAAAAAAAAGAAGAGAAAAAAAATCCATTGGCAAATTGTAAAAGTGACTGGCTTGGAGTTGTGTGAAATATGTTTATATTGTGTGGAAAAAGCTTAATGTGAATAGATTTTGAAAATGAGAAGCCAAAATAGTGATGCCAAATAGAGTAGATTGTCTTTTCATTTTCATTGTATCAGAAGGACTACGGATACTGCATAGTTTATCTGATGTTTCATTTCATACTACAAGTACCTGTAGATGCTAAGCCATGTTCAACAAACCAAACTTCTACACTTTTCAGAGAAAACACACTTTCTGTTCAATGTCTGCACATGTCTGCACTGATGTGTTTTTAATAACTGTGACATCAAATATAGAAAGATCTTTTAGCAGAGTACTTAAACGTATCTATTTAAAGCAGCGATGTTGCTTTTTGTAAATGGTCACAATGCTTTGTTTTATAGTCTATTGCACCAAATGTTGAGTTTTAGTGCAGTAGTAGAAATGATCAGACGTGGAAAGGCTTTTGGAAAAAGATTGGGGGTGAAGTTGCCAGGTACACTATATTATTGGGCATAACTCCTATGACATGTATTTCACCCACCTTTGCTTGTCTCCACTAAATGCTGTAAAGAACTACACCCATCTACACCAAACCTAAACCATCATGTTTAGTTTGAACCTCATATCTCAAGCAGGTGACAAATGAAGTGGTAGTTTTATTAAGACTGAAGAAACAGCCATTATGAGCATCCTGACACAGAATTCACAAACGACTGTTGTTATTATTATGATTATTGTTGTTAATATTGTTTTTTGTGCTCATCCTTACTTAATTTATTTGTGTATCATTTGCTGATATAGTGACTTGAGAAATACTGTGATCATAATGATTTTGTTTAGCTATAAATGTGTCCAGTGTATATATGACATGTTTGTGTTATATTCCTAATGTTATTTACGTCACGTACACTGTCAAACGGCCATGAGTTCCTGTATGCTCTTGCTGCATGTCATCCATCTGTACTCAAAATAATCAGTTCACTCTTAGCTAATTGTCATTCTAATAAATCAAAATGCCATACTATTTTTTGCCATTTACTATTCTGCAAAGTTTATTTAATAATATTTGTTTCCACTGACTCCTGACTCTGCTTCTTAATCTTGGCTCAAGATATGGTGATGAGAGCCATATATACTGTATACAAACACACATATACTATATATATACAGTATGTATAAATGTGTGTATGTGTATATATATACTATATTATATATGTGTGTGTGTATATATATATATATATATAGTATATATGTATATTATATATGTATTCATATATATGTATATATATATTCCATCCATCGTCTACCGCTTATCCGGGGTCGGGTCGCGGGGGCAGCAGCTACAGTAGGGAACCCCAAACTTCACTTCTCCGGGCCACATTCGCCAGCTCCGACTGGGGGATCCCGAGGCGTTCCCAGGCCAGAGAGGAGATATAATCTCTCCACCGAGTCCTGGTTCTTCCCCGGGGTCTCCTCCCAGCTGGACGTACCTGGAACACCTTCCTAGGGAGGCGCCCAGGTGGCATCCTTACTAGATGCCCGAACCACCGCAACTGGCTCCTTTCAACGCAAAGGAGCAGCGGCTCCACTCCGAGTCCCTCACGGGTGGCTGAGCTTCTCACCCTATCTCTAAGGGAGACGCCAGCCACCCGTCTGAGAAAACCCATTTTGGCCGCTTGTACCCGTGATCTCGTTCTTTCGGTCATGACCATAGGTGACAGTAGGAACGAAGATCGACCGGTAGATCAAGAGCTTTGCCTTTTGGCTCAGCTCTCTTTTCGTCACAACGATGCAGTAAAGTGACTGCAGTACCGCCCCTGCTGCTCCGATTCTCCGGCCAATCTCTCGCTCCATCGTCCCCTCACTCGCGAACAAGACCCCAAGGTACTTGAACTCCTTCACTTGGGTTAAGGGCTCATTCCCTACCCAGAGTAGGCAATCCACCTGTTTCCTGCTGAGAGCCATGGCCTCAGATGTTGAGGTGCTGATCCTCATCCCAACCGCTTCACACTCGGCATGCGAACCGATCCAGTGACTGTTGAAGGTCACAGACCGATGATGCCATAAGGACCACTTCATCTGCAAAGAGCAGCGATGAGATCCTCAGGCCACCAAACTGCAACTCCTCTCCTCCACGGCGACGCCTCGATATCCTATCCATGAAAATTACAAACAGGATTGGTGACAAAGCGCAGCCCTGGCGGAGGCCAACATTCACTGGGAACGAGTCCGACTTACTGCCGAGTATCCGGACACAACTCTCGCTTTGGGCGTACAGGGATTGGATGGCCCTCAGAAGTGACCCCCTCACCCCATACTCCCGCAGCACCTCCCACAGTATCACCCGGGGGACCTGGTCATACGCCTTCTCCAGATCCAAAAAACACATGTAGACCGGATGGGCGTAGTCCAAGATCCTTGCGAGAGTGAAGAGTTGGTCCGTTGTTCCACAACCAGGACGGAATCCGCATTGTTCCTCTTCAATTAGAGGTTCGACTATCGGCTGTACCCTCCTTTCCAGTACCTTGGAGTAGACTTTACCAGGGAGGCTGAGAAGTGTGATACCCCTGTAGTTGACACACACTCTTTGGTCCCCCTTTTTGAATAGGGGAACCACCACCCAGGTCTACCACCCCCTAGGCACTGTCCCAGACTTCCACGCAATGTTGACGAGGCGTGTCAACCAAGACAGCCCCTCAACACCCAAAGCATTCAGCATTTCTGGACGGATCTCATCAACACCTGCGGCTTTGCCACTGTGGAGTTGTTTGACTACCTCAGTGACTTCCATCAGGGAAATTGACGATTGACTCTACCATAGAGGGCATGTCAGTCGGATTCAGGAGTTCCTCAAAGTGCTCCTTCCACCTGCCCGATAACCTTCTCAGTCGAAGTCAGCAGGGTCCCACCCTTGCTGTACACAGCTTGGATGGTTCCCGCTTCCCCCTCCTGAGGTTTTCCAAAAGCACCTTGGTGCCGACTGAAAATCCTTCTCCATAGCTTCTCTGAACTTCTCCCACACTCGCTGCTTTGCCTCTGCCACGCCCTTCTACTCCTTCAGTCGGACGGTTTCCCTGACCACCGGGGTCCACCACGGTGTTCGAGGGTTACCGCCCCTTGAGGCACCTAAGACATTGAGACCACAGCTCATAACCGCAGCTTCAGCAATAAAGGTTTTGAACGTCGTCCACTCAGGTTCAATGCCCCCAACCTCCACAGGGATGTCTGAAAAGCTCCGCCGGAGGTGTGAGTTGAAGATCTCCAGGACAGGTGCTTCCTCCAGACGTTCCCAGTTCACCCGCACTACCCATTTGGGCTTACCAGGTCTGTCCAGAGTCTTCCCCCACCCCTTGATCCAACTCACCACCAGATGGTGATCAGTTGACAGCTCCGTGCCTCTCTTCACCCGAGTGTCCAAAACATGGGGCCTCAGATCAGATGATACGATCACAAAATCGATCATTGACCTTTGGCCTAGGGTGCTCTGGTACCATGTACACTTATGAGCATCCTTATGTTCGAACATGGTGTTTGTTATGGCCATTCCATGACTAGCACAGAAGTCTAACAACAAACGACCGTTCAGGTTTAGATCAGGGAGGCCGTTCCTGCCAATCACGCCTCTCCACGTGTCTCCATCGTTTCCCATGTGTGCGTTGAAATCTCCCAGCAAAACTATGGAGTCCCCTACTGGAGCCTCCATTCAGGGTCTCCAAGAAGGCCGAATACTCCAAACTGCGGTTTGGGGCATAGACACAAACAACAGTCAGAGTTTTCCCCCCATAACCCGAAGGCGTAGGGAGGCGACCCTCTCGTCCACCGGGGTGAACTCCAACGTAGCGGTCCTCAGCCGTATCCCCACACCCGTCCTACGCCTCACACCTTGGGCAACTCTGGAGAAGAATAGAGTCCAACCCCTATCCAGGAGTACGGTTCCAGAGCCAAGACTGTGCGTAGATGTAAGCCCCACCAGATCCAACTGGTAGCGCTCCACCTCCCGCACTAGTTCTGGCTCCTTGCCCCACAGAGAGGTGATGTTCCACGTCCCCAGAGCCAGCCTCTGCTGTCCGGGTCTGGTCCGTCGAGGTCCCTGACCATCATTGCCACCTGTGTGACACCCCAGTGGTTTTTCCTATGAGTGGTATATATATATATATATATATATATATATATATATATTATATATGTATATATATATTGTGTGTGTATATGTTGACGGATGTGTAAACCAGGTGCAGGAAAGTAATTTAGTACATTTACTTAAGTACTATAATATATTGCAATAATGACAGGGTCTTTTACACAGTGATATTGCTAGTAGATCTGAGTCCGTCTTCCATGGATATAGAGAAGAGAATGTGCACTTCATGGCTTTAGTTAGAAAACATCCGGAAAACATCCCATTCGTTGGAATTAGGACAGGAGTTTACCATTGATGCCTAAATGCAGAACTGGGGGTCCTCTTGGATCGTTCTCTGCGCATGCCCGACAAATGTTGCTGCCGTAGCCAGACAGCAGCAGCACGGAGATCCAACACCGGGGATGGTCTCTTCATTTTTTTGAAAAAACGATATCAACGTTGTATCTCCACACAATGAAGTTTCCTTATTCATAGATGCACGAGGAGTAAGTATCACGCTCTTTAATTCGGGTCGCGTCGGTGTTTTCCGTCAATGAAAAGCTAAAGTTTGCTAACCAGCTGGCCTGGTCACAATAAGCACAAAGAAGCTCCTTATTTATTGTGACTCGAGGTAACGTCAACCTATTCAACGATGTACATTTTTATTTCCTTAAAGGGAAAGTACCCCTTCAGTAAGCGCAGTGTATGTTTGCTTGCTGAAATAGTTCAGCTACATTTATTAAATCGATACTAATATTAGCTAACGTTAGCTGTTTTAAATTACAGCAGATTAGGGCTGGATTGCTAGACAGATCGCTAACGTTACCTAGCTACAAAGCAGCTGTGTGAAAGTTGACCTACTTTATCTATAAGATTGTACTAACTATGTGATCCGACACGTTCAATCATCTAGTTAATTGAGGCGTTAGCTGAGGACGAAGCCTTAGATCCACACGGTAAGTGTGACCTGCCTCTGTAGAAAAGGTCACATTATCCAGTCTGCATTAATGAAGAGTCTCCCCCTCAGGGACACACAGAATGAGAAGCAGTGGCATGTAGCCAAGTACAAATACTGCACTTAAGTACAATTCTGAGGTACTTGTACTTTCCTCGAGTATTCTGCTACTTTATACTTCTACTCTAAACTCGGAGGACATATTGTTTTAATCCACTACATTTATATGACTGCTTAACTCACTTTGCAGATTTAGATTATTAATACAAACCATAAATTAACTTGTAGATTATGCACCTTTACCATCTACAACAGTTAAGTGATTAACACATTAATGCATAAATATTTAGAATCCATTAATATTATATCTATTCTTAAATTGGCCAATTTGCATAATAAGTCATTTTACTTTTGGAATTTTAAGTAGATTTAGATTCTAATGCTTTTGTACTTTTACTTAAGTAAGATTTTGAATGCAGGACTTTTACTTGTAACACAGTACTTTTACATTGTAGTATTGCTACTACTAATTTTTTTAGTGGTGAAAAGGTAGACCCAAGTCAGCATAGAAGCACTCTCCCTTCAGCCAAATGCATTTAGATCAAATAATAAAGCCAGGAGTTTCACTGAATATATGATCGCGCAAACGCAGACAGTAATTTACCTCACCAATACATTTATTCTAAAACCCTTTAGAGATGATTACGATTGTACCACTATGACAAGGCAGTCAACTATCTGAACAGTGGAAGTGAGCTAATGGTGAATCATAAACTGTCTGTAAATCTGTGATGAATCTGCAAAATGATGTATGACTAAGCCAGAAGAAAACACGTAAGAGTTCCTTTCCAGGTCAGAATCAGTTCCGATACAGCAAATTGGTGCAGACCTCAGACTGGCACTCTATATTTGTCATCTTCAAGGAGATTGTAATGGCCCCTTTTTTATATGCTCACATTTTATTGACCTTTAAAAGTTTGGAGGCACAGGAGGAATGAAACAAAAAGTTTCAATCACATTTACATATGTGTTGTTTTAAGAACGACTTCAAAAATGTGGACCTATCCTTTTTGAATGTTTTTGGCATACAGTTTTTTATTTCAACCTAGGCCAGGAAGTGACCGCCCCTCTTAACCTTCAAGTCTGACCGCTATTTCTGTATTCTTATGGTTTACTCCTACATCATTTTGCCGATGCATCACTCGTTCCGTTAGATGCGGATCCAGCTTTTCATTATATGGCCCATTAAAAACATGTTGGGCAGAGGAAATGTGTGTGCTAAAGCCGCAACTAGCGATTTTTTTTTCATTATCGATAAATCTGCTGATCGTTTTCTAGATTAATTGATTAATCATTTGGTCTGTAAAATGTCCGAAAAATGTCCACCCTAGTTTCTCAAAGTTAAAGGTGATGACTTGTTTTCTCAGTCCAAAACCCAAAAATATTCACTTTAATGTGATATAAAATGGGAATAGCAGGACATCTTTATAATTGAGAGGCTGAGAACAATAATTTAGCATAATGTTTGCATGAAAAAGTACTTTCACAGGTGATCTGTTTCTTTTCTTCTGATGATCTGACTAATCGTTGCAGCTCTAGTGTTTGTTTTTTTCTGAGTTTGAAGGATATATCTGGATGGCTGGCAGCCTGCCCGTCATTCTGCAACTATGTGCTGTTTTGTTCAATGAGGGAACCATGATGTCAGTTTATTAAAAGCTCCCAGTTGCAAAAGGTCAAACTGTACTGGATGTGAAAATAGGCACTAGCAATGTCATTTCACACCAACGTAATTGTCTGTCAGCGGCTGACTTGTGCCTGCTCTGTTTCTCCCAAGTATGGTGAGGAGAAGGTGTCCCATGCTGCATTAGTGGAAGAGTGACATGCTGGCCTGTCTGCCAGCATCAGGTGACCCTACCATCAGATCTTTCTCTTGCACGCAGATGAACACTGGACTTCAGAAATGTGAGTGCTTTCTTCCACCATGTTGTGGTCATATTTCTATTTAAATGAGTCATTTCCTCATTGGTCAGCATTTGGAATCAGACAATGATGATGTTGCAATTTTTAAAAAGTTTGCTGTATCATTTATCCACAATCTAAGATTAACAGGAGAAGAAAGTGTGATTATGCAACATTATGTCCTCGTTACTGATCCCATAAAACCTTTTTTAAACATTCAAGAGCAATGTAATAATGTTTATTGTTACGGGCACCATGCAGCCACCATGCGTCATGCATGATCCAAAACGTTAATGGAGGAGAAGTGTTCTTTTTTTCTGGTTCATAAAATGCCATGCGAGCTTCAATGACTACAGAACTCTTAATAGAGCACTTTTACAGAACATGTCAGTAAATAGTGTTATGATGTGGTGGGCGATAGGTCAAATATACTCCATGTATTGCAGTTTGTTCTACGTGGGCTGTAGTAAATGACTATCACCCGTGGAACATGCCAGCCTCCAGTGAGGAAAACTCTAGCCCCCACGTTGTTTTGTAACCTAACCCTGTATATACTCGGTATTACGGTAAGAGAGTGTAAGAACTGACTTCAAAATAAGTGACCTTCTGGTGAACTTGATAAGCAATTTTGTATGTCTGTTAATAATTAATTAAAACAAAAATAAATACATTAAGACAAATGTAGACTACTTTTAGACTACTGTCAAATGTAATAATAATTAATACATTTCCAAAGACCAATATGACTTCAAAATGAGTCTCAGTGTCACTTAGACAATATCAGGACATTCTGATATGGACTCCAGCTAAATCATCATACGAGCTGTGTTCCCCCTAAATTGAGATTAGTTTAGTAGAATCATCACGCCGATCAAAGGGTTAAATCAAACGGTTATTTTAGAGAAAATATGAAAATATTTTGATGCATATTGTTGAGATATATGTAGCGTATATCGCAGCATAGCCTAACATTTATAGAGATATTATTTATACGTCCTATCGCCCAGCTCTATTGATGTGAGTTTTAGTCAACTCCCAGTCAGTGTGCTTTGCTCGATGTTTCTGGTTGTCTGAACTTGCACACATTGCAGGGGAAACTACACAGAAGATGAGATCTGCCAGCTATCCAACCCCAGCAGAGTTGGATGCGTATGCTAAGAAAGTTGCCAACAACCCTCTGACGATTCAGATCTTCCCCAACAGTGTCAAAGTACCTCAAAGGAAGCACATTCGCCGCACAGTCAACGGGCTTGACACATCCTCGTCCAGCCAGCGCCACAGTCCCTACCCCTCTCAGGTCAGCTCCAGTAGGGGTCTGCTGGCTGTCCTCCGTGCGCCTGCCAAAGGCGTCATCAAAGAGTCAGACAGTAGCCGCGCCCGACAGCTTCAGAAGGTCGTCATGAACCCTCAAAGTGGGCCGTACGCTGCTCAAAGCACTTTAAATCTTCCTCAACCTGCTCCTCACCTACAGGGTCCGTCTCAACCTGCGGCCCAGAAGCAGGGTATGGTTCACCCACAGGCGCTACAGCAAAGCATGAATCATCCAATGACTTTACAGCAGCCTCAAACTATGCCTCACCCACAGGCTTTACAGCAAAGGAACATGGCTCATTCACAAGCTATGCAGCGTCAGCAGAGTTTGTCCCAGGTTCAGAATTCACAACAAAGATTGACTCATCCACAAGGCATACAGAGGCAGCAGGGTCTGCCTCACACCCAGGCGCAGCAGCAGCAGCAGCAGCAGAAGAGCCAGTCTTGTCCACCAGTCGTACCACAGCAGCATCTTTCTCATCTGCAGACACTAAAGCATCAGACGGCTCCTCCGCAAGCTTTACTTACACAACAAGGAGTGACTCAGGATCAGCGGCACATGTCTGATGGAGCTCAGCTTCCGAGCCTGCAGCACAACCAGGGGCTGGTTGTCTCACAGCCCCTTCCCCAAGCTGTGGGTACAGGACCTTCTACCATGCCTAATAGCCTCCAGCAGCCCCCACTGGGGGCATACGGGCCCCGGAAGCTCCCTGACGCAGATGCCCCACCAAATGTAACTGTATCTACCTCCACCATCCCACTGTCCATGGCAGCCAGCCTGCATCAGAACCGGCCAAGTGACCTGAGCAGCATTGTGCACCAAATCAACCAGTTGTGCCAGGCACGGGCGGGTATGGGCACCACCTCAGTCTGTGAGGGCCAGATCGCAAACCCCAGCCCCATCAGCCGCAACCTTCTGATCAACGCCAGCTCAAGGGTATCCTGTCACCACCCGGCTCTGGGCTCTGTGCCTAGCTGCCTCATGGTGGGACCCCAAGACAAAGTAACAGCTCACACTCCCAATGCTGCTCTCCATTCACAGCCCAATATAGCTGCTACTAATAGTATGCCTGCCTTTCACGCAGACCCAGAGAAGGTACAACTGCAGCAGCATCAGCAGCTGCAGCACCATTTACATCAGCAGAAACAACAGCAGCAGTTGCAGCAGCAACATTTACACCAACTACAGCAGCTGCAGCTGCAGCAGCAGCAGCGCTCCTGGGCGCAGCATCAGATGGCCCACATGCAGCAGCCCCCTGAGGGGGCCCATCCCTGCAAGAACCCGAGGATGGAGCCTCCCACTGAGTGTGCTTTCCCCTCTCGAAACCTCAACTATTCCCACAAGCTACCCAACACTGCACAGTCCTTTCCTCTAAAACACCCTGCAGAAAAACCACAACCTTCATCCCCTGTTAACTGCCCAGTAGGTTCTATGCCTTATATTAATGGCCACTACATGCAGCCACGGTGGGGCAGCATGCCAGCTACAGCAGGTAACAATGGATCCGGCCCTCAGGACCTCCCAGTGGCTTTCCAGGGAGGGCAGGCTGCTGCCTCCACAGACCGCATCCTAGGGGCAAAGTACAGGCCAGGGAAGGAGGGTCCTCCCGGCCAGTCCAAGTTGATGCAGAATGTGGATTTCTTAGGAGGGGAATTCCAGATGCCCAGTTTTCAGGAGCAGAACATGGATCATGTGATGGAGAAGATGCACAGGTCAGCCATGGGCCAAGTTCAGGATCCCAACAATGGGGGGGGTGCTCATGCTCATCACCCAGGCTATCATTAAAGCGTGCGCTTATCCCCCCTTGGTGTGTTCTTGGGTTTTTCTCAACAGCTACTTTCAGCTTCTGTTGTTTGTTCTTTAAGATCTTGCAAGTGATCAATTAAATGTTAAAGCTTCAGAGCTTGATTTGTAGAGCCACCAGGTTGTGATGTTTCAAAGTATTCCTCAGGTCTTAAGCCATGTCGTACCTTTGTTGCAGATGAAGGGTTTTTGAGATTGTTGTCCACAGTAGAATTCCTCTTTTCATCACTGGCATGGATGTGCTGCTCTTTGTTCATGTATATATGGTGTTTTTAAAATATTAATTTGCAGCTGAGAATATGCTTGCCATAAGATTGTCACAGTGCTTTTCCTAGGTTGACATGGAACAACTCGACTTTTTTCAGCATTTGTGGCCTTACACCTGCCCAAAGGCAAGAATTAGGATGTCCTTGTGTAATGTTTTTATTTGCAATTATTTATCCACTTAACAGGTGTGTGTGTGTGTGTGTGTGTGTGATCCATTTAAATACGAAGGTTACATGTATATGCAATTATTAAGACTGTTGCTGAGGTTTTTCTCCCTGGTGCTCTCCCCCATAGTTGAGTAGTACACTTGTTAATAGGTGAGAGCCACAACTCCTTTCAGGACGACAACATGGCTTCTGAGCTGCACTGTGAGGGGTCCACGTAGTTTGTGCATGTTTCCATGGGTGACCACAGTGTGCAGAAACGGCTAACTATCACTGTTAGAGAGACGGTTAGCTCAAAAATCAAATAAACATAATGTTCCTCTTAAGTGCTATTTATCAATCTAGATTGTTTTGGTGTTAGTTTCCAAATTGTTGCTGGGTGGCTGAATGGGGGGGGGGGGGGTTGAGTACGAGCCTCTCATCCACGAGTAGATGCACGCTTCCCTCTGTGCTGTGATACGGTTTGCGGATGTAGTTTGGTAAAGAGTCCCTATATGAAACTGCACCACAAGGTCTCTGGATTATCTAGAGTCATGATTTCTGGAAAGGGACATGGCTGTTTTTTTTGGGCGTTTTGAGCACCACAAGCCGTCTAGTTCCATTATATTGAAGGACTCTGCAACTCGTACAAAACAATCTAGATTGATAAATAGCCCTACAGGTAAGGGCAAACCTATGTATGTTTTATTTTGGGATGAACTCTTAAAAAAATAAGACAAAGCCATCACTAGTTGCGTTCTCCATTTAGTTTCTCTTATGCTTGGAAAGTCTAAAGTGCCCTCTTGTGTGTAATATTTCATGAATTGCTTTTGAAGTACTTATTTTATTACAGTTTTTGTCGTGTTTCTGTAGATGGTCCTACTTGAACTGTAGAAATTACTTTTTTAAATGTTATGCCTAACATTTGGCAAAAGGAGCAGAAACTCCATTAGCCCCTATTTGTCAATAGCTAATGTGAAACAGAATGGCATCCCATTAATATTAAAATGGTGTATGTATGTGAAAAGAGAATTGATCACTTGCAAGCATGCAAGTACTTCAAATCCTCCAACACATTTCCTCACCACTTTACTACTGTAATACAAGTGAACTGATGTGGTGTGGACATTATCTGTGTTGCTTGTGGTGGGCCGTTCATCTACTAATCACTGGCCTTACCCTGTGTTGTATTTCTGCTACCTATAAAGAAAAAAAGTAAGAACATTTAATGCAGGTTATGTTTCGCTAGATGTGTCTAGCATGAAGCTCTGGACCCATATCCTCTAGTCCTTTTTCGGGTTGATGTTGTATGGGCATATGTTGCTCTGCTAGCCGCAAGCCTTCTGGAAAAGCCTTAAATGTCATGGTAGTTATCCTCTAATACGAACCTTAACTGACTTCCTTTGCCAGGATCCCGACTTAATTACGGCTTCATTATGGAAGCCTGTTTCCACCAGTTTAAAAAAAAAAAGAAAAAAAAAAAAAAAGTTAAACTTGGTGATGAAAAGAATAAAAACCAATCCTGTCATAATAATGAAAAACTTTCTCGAAACAATGACTTAATATCTCAAAATTAATGAGAACTTTCTCCATATTTTAACTTACCAATTGTCGTGTCCACTACCTATCTTTTCATTATTTTGAGAAAGTTTCTCATGACTTGAATGATCTTTGTTTTCATCACATTGGTGGAAACGTGCTTCCATACTTCACTGTGAGTTATTTATGTTTTTCTCTGAGCTTTGTTTCATTTGAAATCTGTACTGTCAGATCATTGGGCAGTGTTCATATGTATATGCAGTGTGACTGGGTGATGATGCCTTGATTTGAAATCTTAAGGTAATAATGCTACTCATACGTGTTGATAGATCACCATCCTACTGTCTCAAATGTTGCCCATCAAGGATTTAAGATGATCTTTAAAATATGAATAGCATTTAGCCGAATTAATGGTATGTAGAACAGGGCTGTAGCAGTTATTTTTAAGTATTTGGACTGTTTTAGTTGTTATACTTAATAATTATCCTTATATAGTTTAATTTATTGTTTTTGGACCACTGCATCCTGAAGCCATAGGTGTTTTCACATTAGGTGCCATAGGTGACACATTGACGCAGACAGTGTAAACTGAATTGTCTGCACTCGGAGGCGAATAAGAGGTTTGCATCCATGCTTTAATCTGTTTTCTTCCACAATGCCGAGCATTTTTCATCTCTGAATTGTTGTCAGAATACAGTCCAGGTCAAAAGGGAGAAAAGACGGCGAGATGATCTGCCATCTTCAGCGAAAGACCGCTGAGATGCAAGCCGTAGCTTTTCTGGATATTGGTCTACATACTTGATGGCAGTTTGTTTTTGTTTTGTTTCCTGGCTCTCATTTTTGATGTGCCTGCCCCTTAAAGCTGCTATTGACTTTAATCTTAACACACACTAGTATGAATTGTGTGTGCGTGTGTATGAATAGTTATTGATGTATGGGCTGTATCAGCGAAAATAAGTTACTTTTTATGGGATGGGCGTAGGGTGGAAATTGCCACCACTTAAATGCTGGTAAATTTGGTAATGTCTATTCTTTATTCCAAATATATGATAGCTGACCAGTATTCAGAGTGGCAGAGTGATTTCCATGAGTTTGACCCACTGTGGCCTAAAGACAGGTTTCTAAAAACAGAGTTTGGATGTTGTGACGTGTGTGACGTACTTATCCATGGTCAGGGTATTACCTCCAGCAGATGGCCGTCGGCACGCCCCCAGTTTGGAGAAACAGGAGTACCAGCATGGAAGCAAAGCAATATACTGCAGCGGGAAAATGCATTTTAGCCTCCTAAAAAAGGCACCTCTGAAAAAGTGTATATATAATTAATATTATATTTTCACTGCTTCACTTTGTCTTCAGACGACACTTTTTGATGGGGAACTGAAGCGGTCATCTCTGCTCAAAACCGCCACACTCCTGTGACAAACTGAAATTTTACCCTAATGCAGAACACAGGAGTTGCTGGTCTACCGCTGGCTCGATCAGTTAGTTAGTTAGTGTTATAGTGAGACACTGCCGTTCTAAGGGTCTATCTCCGAATCACTAAAGGCACACGACACAAAACGGCTAACCGATCAAGGCAGCGGTAGACCAGCAATTTCCATGTTGTGTGAGATAAAATGACTGTTTTTGTCGAGAGTCTGGTGGCTTTGGAGAGAGCATGGATCACGCCTTCAGTTCCCCATCACAAAAGGCCGTCTGAGGGCAAGGTACAGCAGTGAAAAGATGGTAAATATAGCATACACTTAGATTTTATTTAAAAACAATTGGGTGGCTAGAATACATTTTGCTGCAGTGCGTTGCCTCTGTGCTGGCACTCCTGTCTGTTTCACCAAACTGGGGACATACATTTACCATGTAGGTAGATACACTGACTATGGATAAGTACCTCACACAACATCCAAACTATCCCTTTTGACTTTAAACACTAAACAATTTGACAGTCCTGCCCTATTTTATTTTTGAACTGCCTCGTTACAGCCCGACATAGTCAGGTTCTACAGTTTCATATGAAGTGCCTCCCCTGGGCTTAGTATGGAGAAATGGGTGACTGGGTGCATGTGTGTGTGTGTCTGTTAAGCTTGGGTACTTGCACACAGATGTGCACACTGACAAATGTGCACAAAGTTAATCTTTGATGGGGGACCAAGCTACTTAGTGTAACTACTGATACTGTGTCATGGACTGGAGTCCTGAAGTCTGCCACGATTCCTCGACACTGTCGGGATGTGTGAACTGTTTGCTGCTGACTCACTGACCAAAGTGACCAAGCGTCCTTCTCTGTAACCACCCCGGCCAAAAGCCTTGGCAAGCTTGTATTGGGAACTTGTGTTTTAACGGTAATAAGCAAAAACCGTGTGACATAAAGGAGAGCTGCTGCCCTCATTTGGACGGTTAAAGAAAATCTTGTGAAGTAGAAGTGTAAAGATGTGAACGAAAAAAATCTAGAGTGAGTGGTTCCTGTGTGCACAGTACACCCCAATTGTTTGTTTTTTTCGCAAAGCAAGATTCAGATGTTCTAACCTGAACTTCTTATGTTCGGTGGTTCCATTTCACAATATCATCTTGTAGAAATGTTGGCTAACAGTACATGTCAATATGCACTGTATGGATCTAATCTACTTAAGCACATTGTAGCTCATGTTAGTCGACTCAGATGGCAATATTTATTGGGGCACAGGTATGTAACAACTCTCTCTTTATTTTTTTCTCCGATTTTAATATGATTGTCTTTGTTTTTCAAAGACGTGTCGTGTGGTGGAGCGGGGCTTACTTTCTCTACTTTGTGAAAATGTGATATTCCAGTTTTGCCTAACCTTCAGGAATAAAATGTCTTGCACAAACATTCCCCCTAACCAAAATAAAGTTTGCAAACACAAATCTTTTCCGAGTGACTGTCTTTATGTACGTATAAATATGGTTTATATGAAGTACATATCATATTTCTCTCCTAGTTAATATTAACTTGATTAGATAAGACATTCTACAGACATGACCTGCTTACAAACTAACGTTCAAAACACTAATCCCCTGTAGTTAATGGTACACAGTATAGATTATATTTGATTATCTGGCTGTAAATACATTCTTAAATTAAATGTTCATCTGAATGTTTAGGTTTTCAACCCTGGTAAAATGGATTGGGCTCTGGATGTTGATGCTCTGCTGAACTAGGGTATGCTGGAGCGCTGTCGTTGACGTCTGACAAGAATCTTGTCCAAGAATGGATTCAGGTTCCACCGATTCCCTGAAACATTAAATGGCAACTCAGAACTAGTGACATCTTAGCAGTAAGAAACAGCAAGTCCAAGGGTATCGTCCTACCAGGAGTCGGCTTGTGATGCTGTAGCTGCATCAAACAATCCCCAGGGTCTTCCTCCCCGATGTATCCAACATCTGACCTCCATTGTCTCCAATTCATTTCCTCCACCCTGAAGTGGAAGAAAAAGATCACGTGGAAAACACAAACTGATATTACGTTTCGCCCAAATTCACAGATTACACACATAGTGGCATTCATTCTCTTCTCACCACAACACAAAGTTGAGGTGCTTAAAGCATTGACACTATTTTACTCTGGTCACGCCACTGACTTTGCTGTTCAACTGGAACCAACTGTATTCACAGTGAGGTCTGTGGATTATCTTGATTGATCAGGACAATCTTTCTGGAAAGATGGAAATTAATGCTTTGAGTAGCATAAATGTAATT